>NC_135794.1:4100000-4340000 GCF_051106095.1 Pogona vitticeps | reverse complement strand
TCTGAATTTGGTCCCAATGCCTGTGATGGAATATACGTCCAGTTTGATTTGCGCCTGGGTTCTGAAATGTTTGGTAACTTTAGATCGCCAACCTTCTGTTGGAGCTGGCTGGGGTTTAGGCAGAAGGGCCCACTGAGCAGTAGGGTGGTGAAGCACTGCGTGCCAAAGAATTATCCTACCATCACTCCAATATGGATGGATTCATTCCACCCTTTAAATTTAACCTTATTATAATGAACTTTGCTTAGTTCTGTGGAGGGAGAGCGTTTGGCTCCTGAGAGATGCTGGGAGACAAGGCTGGCTCAATCAGCCACCGCGCTAAGAGCAATCATTATTGTGATCACAAGTTTGAGTTTTCCGAGATTTTTTTTTTAAAAAAATTACAATTTATCTTCTTCTATCTCTCCCCATTTCTCATGTATCCTGTCCCCACCTGGGCTTTGTCTCTGAGAAACATCATCTTCCTCACCCCCCCCACAGGAGCGGGACAAAAAGAAACCTTCCTCCAAATGGCGAGTATTAGATTAAATTGGCCCCCTGGATTTATTTCATATTGAGTCCGCTCTGTGTTCCATTATTTAAGACCCTACTGCGACGATTTGTCATCTTTTATACAAGTTTGGAAAACATATTCCCAGCAGGTTGTTGTTTCTCCCCCATTTTATGGTTTCTAATATCTGGTTGTACGTCATTTATAGTTATCTGTATTTCTTACACTTTGTGCCACTTCATATCCTGTTGTCGTTCGGTTCAGGCTCACGGTGTGGGATCTTAACTAATATCCCAACTTTGAAACCAAACAAAGCAATCAATCAATCAATCAATCAATCAATCAATCAATCAATCAATCAATCAATCAATCAATCAATCCCACCACCCTCCCCGCTCTGTGGCTTCTCTTTGGTGATAATTTAGCCTTTCCAGACACATATTTTAAATTCATTTAGGTGTCTTTGTGGGTGTAAACAGAAAGGAGAAATAAGCACCAAAACACACACTCTGTGTGTGTGTGTGTGTGTGTGTGTGTGTGTGTGTGTGTGTGTGTGTGTGTGTGTGTGTGTGTGTGTGTGTGTGTGTGTGTGTGTGTGTGTGTGTGTGTGTGTGTTCAGGAATCACGAGACAGGCTTTCATGGGAAAATCAATAAAAAACCACCAGCCTGGGGGATAAAAATACCACAGGTGCTGTGGCGGTCCATTCTTCCCCCCCCCCAGAACCAGCCCAGTCCACCCAAAGGGCTCCTTGCCCCATGCGCATCGACCAGCGGTGACACTGTGCCAATAGAGGATGTAGTCCCACTGGCGCTGCCCTGCTTTTCCCCCTCAGCCGATCGCTTAGCAGACGTGCACGCAGTGGAGTGCCTCAGGGAGTGAACCGGACTAGTTCTGGGGGTGGGAATACGAATCCAAAGCTCCCATGTCAAGTTTGGATCTATTAGACCGGGTTCATTTGATTCAAACAGATTGAGATGCCCACTAGGGGTGAGGGTTATTGGATATCTTCGGCGACATATTCCCCATTCCGGGAGTTCTACCTGACTTACACACACCTTAACAGCCACTTATTGTGGCTCACCTAAGAGAAAAGGCCTGAACTGGAAGACTCTGAGGCTGAGCTAGGCCTAAACTTCCTGTTCCTGCCCCAGTGCTGGCTGCGAGCTTCCTTTCTGAACAGGAAGCTAGGCCGAGCAAGGCCGAGCTAAGCTTCCAAGCCTTCCAGCTCAGTTTTTTTTCCTCCCAGGTGAGCCACATTTAGATGCCTGTAAAGTGTGCATCAGTCAGGTAGAACACCCAGAACGAGGAACGATGGGATTTGTATTCAATTTTTTTTCCAAAGGTGCATCTCTAACGGCTGCTTCCGAAACAGGCTGAATTGGAGGCCTCCCGAAGCGTCTGTGACACAAGATGGATACTTGGAATGCACACAACCGATTCAGCTGGACTAGACTTTTCCAGTTTGCCAGGAGGAATAAAAACCCCTCCTCATTTAGACATTACTTCTTCCACCCGCAACCTTTGCAAAAATAAATAACAGCCTTCCCATCTCTGTGACGCTGAAGGGTACAGGGAAAGGAAGGAGGGAGGGAAAGTTTATTTCACTCCCTCTCATTTTTATTTTTATTTTATCTTTGCCAGCGGTCTGGTCTGTAAGCTCGATGCAGCAGCCGGCTCCTGCTTTCGCATTCTCCTCGGGCTCCGCGAAAAGAGAGTGACCTACTTTCTCTGGTGGAAGAGCCATTATCAGACACCGCGGTGTGGGCAGCCGCCGCATGGGGCTTCTTGTCTTCTCTAACACATACAAATGTCTTTATGCTGAGGTTTGGTTTCTGGTTCATCTCCCCTCAGCCCCACCCTCCGGCACACACACACACGCGCACACACTGTTCGACATCTCTCTGCCTAGAAGGAGGGAAGAGAAAGACATCGCAGGATGTACAACGTGCATCGGGGGCTATTGAGGGTGCCGGATAAAAGCATCAGAAAATGTTATGACAGATATTAACCATATGCTAACGCAAAGCATCCCAAATGCCCGCCCCACTTCTCCCCGAACGCACGAATCCCCACCAACACATACACTTCCCAGAAATATATTCAGAGCACATCCCAACCCCTTTGAGAACTTATCGATCATTGTTGTCTGCATCTAATTCCAAGCGGAGATCCGTGGTAAAAAGACAGGCAGCAGGAGACCGGCATCGGCTTAAAGGTCTCTCTGTTGCTGGAAACAGACCCTGTCTTCTAAGAGATGGAACGGGCCGATGGAACCCACAAGGGAGCCCCAAATGCCCCTCTTTTCTACTCCCCCAAACTTGTAAACAATTTTATATATCTGGCATATTTGATGGTGAAGCCATGGGTGGCGGTGTAAGCATCTTTAACAAAGATGAATACATTCTGGGTGGATGCTGAATTATCACTTGGCTAGGGCTAGGGCTAGAGTAAAGGTTAGGGCTAAGGCTAGGGCTTAGGCTAATGCAAAGGCTAAGGCTAAGGCTAGGGCTAAGGCTAAGGCTAGGGCTAGGGCTAGGGCTAAGGCTAGGGCTAGGGCTAAGGATGGCTAGGGCTATGGCTAAGGCTAGAGCTAGTGCTAAGGCTAAGGTTAAGGCTAAGGCTGGGGTTAAGGCTAGGGCTAGGGCTAAGGCTAAGACTAAGACTAAGACTAAGGCTAAGGCTAAGGCTAAGGCTAGGGCTTAGGCTAGTGCAAAGGCTAAGGCTAAGGCTAAGGCTAAGGCTAAGGCTAAGGCTAAGGCTAAGGCTAGGGCTAAGGCTAGGGCTAAGGCTAAGGCTAGAGCTAGTGCTAAGGCTAAGGTTAAGGCTAAGGCTAAGGTTGGGGTTAAGGCTAGGGCTAAGGCTAAGACTAAGGTTAAGGCTAAGGCTAAGGCTAAGGCTAGGGCTAAGGCTAGGGCTAAAGCTAGTGCTAAGGCTAAGGTTAAGGCTAAGGCTAAGGTTGGGGTTAAGGCTAGGGCTAAGGCTAAGGTTGGGGTTAAGGCTAGGGCTAAGGCTAAGGCTAAGGCTAAGGCTAGGGCTAAGGCTAAGGCTAGGGCTAAGGCTAGGGTTAAGGCTGGGGTTAAGGCGTGTGTATGTGTACACAAATTGTTCTCATTGAAGTGGCTGGGGCATCTCTAGATGATATACAAGCCTCCAAGCCTTCCAAATGCAGAGTCTCTATCGTGTACATGCAGATTGGCTGCTGCATATGTGATCCTTCTGGGTAGGTGGGGCTCGTCAGCCCTGGAAGGCAGCCCATCTAGGAGAAGGAAAACTCCAAATTTAAACCTCCACTTCCTTGTGGCTATATCCACTAATGGAAAGGGCTTCAGGAGATAACCTCGAGGCAAAATCCGGAGCCGGAGTCCCGGAGGCATTTTCTTTCATTCTGCCAACTCCTGCGACGTTGCTGGAACCAGTTGTATTGGCTCTTGCCTTTCCACTGGACCATTTCAGCAACGTGGAGAGGAGGGATTTGCTGCTTGGGTAACAGCCTATCCTCCATATTATTTTACCCAGGCTTCGTGCTCTGAAGAGGACACTCCAGCTTCGCATACAGCGTCGAAACAACACGGGTTCAGTGTGGAAGAGATTGTAACTCTCGAATTGGCCTTCTCAGCCACACGAGACGCTGTTCCAAGTCCTCCATACAGAGCACGCTACCATAGTCTTTCGAGACTGAAGGATGCCTACTAGAAGGCTAAGGTTAAGGCTAAGACTAGGGTTAAGGCTCAGCCAAGACATCTGACAGCAGCACTGGGCACATCCTGGCCCAGAAGTGTAACGGGTAGGAAAAGAGACACTGAAAGCCAATGTTTGATTTGAAAGGCATTTCTTCCCAAATTAAAAAAAATAAATAAATTGAGTTTTGGGAAACAGGAGGAAGCTGCAACTAAAGGCACAGACGATGTATGCAGAATATTTATTTGCTTATCTTGCGATTGCTATGCTGAAAGCGGATTGAAGACAGAAAGGGAGAGGATGGAAACAGTGCATTTCCATTCCTGATCAGGATAGTTCAGACCCCTTTCATTTCTGCATCTAGGCACTCCTAAGTCTGTTTTGTCCGGCTTCTGAATTAACCTGAGCGTTTCTTTTTCTTTTCTTTTTTTTTAAACAAAATTTGGAAACACAAATATGACAAGAAGAATTCTGAATGCAGTTTTTGTTGGGGAAGGAAGAAGAGACCTGGCGGCAATCTTGATCTCCAAAATATGTGGAGAAATGAGATGAAGCATTTCAGAAGCTGTAACTGAAATATTAGGCTCAGTCTCCTGTGAGTGTCATCGCTTTAAAAAGAATACGATATCCTGCTGCTTGCATAAACTGGCCCTTAAGTAGGATTTCTGGTTCATCTGAAAAAGGTGAAGGCAGGTCTCCTAGACAGAGTCTGTGGATTGGTGCACAGAAAATCTTACTGGACTCCTCTCTCTCTCTCACACACACACACACACACGCACCAGTTATCTTGTAATATATTCTAAAAGCTCATCAGGAAGCTTAGCAAATCACAGGTTAATTTAGGCTGCATGAAAATGTTCTCCCATGCCCCACATCTATAGGGCAACATCACCTCCACTGGTTCTGTTGTGGTGGCGTCAGCGGTGGTGTCTGTCTGTCTCTGTGTGTGTGTGTTTTAACATAAAACCATGTTAAGTGCTTTGAGTGCAGCTTGATTGCTCAACAGACCAAGGACACTCTTGCTGTGACTGGTTTGAGAGGAAGATTGCCTTCAGGGCAAGAGGGAAAATAGCCCTTTCTTTCAACCTGCAAATCGAACTTAATTGCACCATTATCTTCCCAGAAATGCCGATACTGCAACTCCTGGGTGAACTCTCTTGACTGCTTTCTGTATTGAATATTTGGTGTTCAAGTGTCAGAATGTGTCCTGTTCCTGGGTGGAGCCCACAGGGCAAAAACCTGGCAAAAATCCCTGAGAGGCTTTTCATGATCAGGACCATGGACAGCTCACAACGGAAACTGTTTAAAGACATTGCTCTGGAAGGAGGCAACACCAAGTGATTAGCAGGAGATCTGGAGCATTTCCCCAGCTATAGGTAAAGGCTCCCCTTGACAATTTGCCCAGTCGTGTCCAACTCTAGGGGGCGGTGCTCATCTCCATTTCCAACTCACAGAGCCAGCGTTTTGTCCAAAGACAATCTTCCGTGGTCACGTGGCCAGCGCGACTAGACACGGAATGCTGTGACCTTCCCACCGTGGTGGTACTTATTTATCTACTCACTGGAGCCAAACTTCAGGTTCACGGTGTCCTGTTGTATCACAGGGGTGTAAAGCTACACATTAGGGATATGAAGAAATCTCATTGTTTGTAAGTGGTATGGTTTTTAGTTTTCTGTTTTAGTTTCCCCCCCAAAAAAATCCCAATGTCTATGAATTATGATGCCACATTTACATCATCTTGAGGAATTTGGGCTTTGATGCAAGACACCAAAAATGTTCCTTTGGGGGTGACTTTTGGAGGGTGTTGGTTTGGTTGTTTTCTGTGCTATGGAAAAATTATCACAGTTTGCACAAACACAGTTCCTCAAAGATTCCTCAAAATCCAGAGTGGGGACTGGTGTAGTCCACATGCTGTCGTCATCTCCCACTATCAGTTAGTCTGAAAGGGCAGGGCTGGGAGATGTTTCCCCCAAGAAGGGGCAAATCAATGGATAAAGGGTGCCCTCCAACAGATAAGAAGAAAGGTAGATCAAATGGATACCATGAGAGCAAAACTGACTCTCGCCAGATGAGCAAAGGCTGATCAATTGTTCCTTTGATAACTTCTCTTGGAAGCTGAGGTCCCGGGTAAGGTTACATCCTTGAACAGAGACGATGCAGGCTTCTGAGCCCCTCGAGATTCTAGCAGTCTCTGGCAATGCTTCACAATTACTGTGGCAGACGTGGACATGTTTGGGAAGGTCTAAGAGGGCAGATCTAAGGACAGAGTCCCCTGGGTTTCTTTGGAGACTCCAAAGCACTGTCAAAAGTTCGAGAAAAATAAAAGGGGGGGGAAGAGGAAAACCCAAGGGGCTAGAAATCAACTTCAAGTTTAGAAAAATGGGCATGACAGAAGGCTGAATAATATGGCGGCTACTACAGCAATTATGACCAAAATGAATTTGACCAAACTCCAGGAGGCAGTGGAAGACAGGAGGGCCTGGCGTGCTCTGGTCCATGGGGTCACAAAGAGTCAGACATGACTTAACAACTAAACAACAACAACAACAGCCATTACTTCCTGTAGGCTTCCAGACACAAGCAATTCACTGTTTACTTGCTAATTTATTTTGCTGGGAAGAAACCCTGGGGGGCAAGGGTGTCTTATGGGGTTGGCACCTACAGTCACAGCACTGGGAACCACATAGTGTCCCAATTTAAAGGCTCTTTCCTGGGGGTCTGTATTTAATGTGCAGCCTGCATCCCATTGGTAGTCCTGTAAAAGACTGAAACCACGCAATCGATATAGGTGAATTTGGTTCCCATTCAGTAACTGCTTTCATGGGTCTAACTAACTTGGGAATGCAGTTGATTCTTCCTTCAAAATAGGAGCCCAAAGCAGTTTAGAAAAAGTTACTTGACACTCATCCATTCGCACAGCGAAACAAAGGGAACAGCAAAGGGGAGCAAAAAAGGGAAAATCATGACAAAATCAACCTGCCTCTAACATCAAGATTGTAGATGGATAACAAACAAGCTTGAACCATCATCCCCACAGGACTAGGCTTTGAAAAGACAACAAAATGAACCCACTGTGCAACTGGGGCGCTTTAGATTTGGCTTAATACAGACTTGCAATGCAACTCTTTGACAATGTTCACTCTCTTTCACAGTGGACTAAATCTGAATCTAAGCTTTGTTACCCATTTCGTTTCGGAAGGACACCAACAGAACGTCAACAATCCCCCTCTCCAACCTCTCCACTTAAGGATATTGACAGTGGATGCTGGGAGGGCAGATGGTGTGTAGGCATGTGACTGGGAGCTCAAGCATCCAATCAATTCCAGTTTTCAGGTGAACAGTTTTATGGGGCCTCTGTATCTCCCAGTAATGTTGTGGATGGATATCAGAGCCTTGCTTCGTGCTGTTCCATGCTAATTCTCACTCCAAAAGTTAGAAACACTGAGGCATATTTTGTGTGGATACATGAAGCGTATTCAGGTGGCATCATCGTTGATCATCATCATAGAACTACAGAGCTGGAAGGGACCCTATGGAGGATCAAATCCGGGCCCGGTCAAGGAAGCACACTGGGGAATTGAACTCACAACCTTTGGCTCCACAGCCACGCATCTAATTCACTGAGCTACTTAGCAGTTCGCCCCGCTTGCTGGAAACCACCCATTAGCATCCATAACCGGCAATATGAATGTGCCAAGTTTAACAGCAATACATTTTCAGCGCTGTTGAGAAGAACTTGAAGAAAAGTAACCCTCCATTTTGCAAGGTCTAGCGTGAACAGCCACGAGGCAATTTTAAAACCAGAATCTCAAGTAGCCAAACAGAAAGAAGAGAAGATGCATGCTAATTGTTTAAAGAACTGCCGTGGCGAGAGTATAAATTTCTGCATCGTAACCCCAGGAGTTTTGAGAGAGATAATTGCTGTAAAGTTAGTGATGCAAAACAAAGCAAGGCCCGAACTTTGCAAAAGGCTGCACAGAGGGCAACTTAACTTATTATAATATGGCCTTTGACAAGACAATGGTGTGTGTATGTGTTAGAATAAATCAGGGTAGGGATACCGAGAAGAAGAAAGGAGAAATTGGGCTTTCACAATATGAGCAGCTGCTGATGTATTATCCTGAAGGATTTCAAGCCCCACAGGTGGTATTTCAACATGCCCTGTGTCTGGAAATGGGTGGGAAGCTAAGGAAGACATCTCAGGCAAAGCCAATGGTGGGTTCCAAAGAAATAATGAAAGGATGATACTGAAGAAGGTGGTGCTGGCTTATGAACTGTGTGTTGGGCAGTAAGGTTCATCCACACTCTTCAAAGACAGAATCCATCTTTCAGTCTCCAGCATCTCCAAAATGGCTTTGGGATGATGGTTTGATTTTACCCAGATTGATGAGACTGCTCCTAGTTTTATTGCAAACTTTACAGGACAAATTATTCGGACTGAACCAAAGTGGATGGTATTCATGTGCCCCTACTTCATGATATAATTTTTGGTTCTGATGTTGACATTGTCCTTCTGGTACCGAATCACAGAATTGTAGAATAATTGAGTTGGAAGGGGCATACATGGCCACCGACAGCAACTCCCTGCTCAAGGCAGGAACCCAAATCAAAGCAGATCGGACAGAGGGTAGTCCAATTTTCTCCTGAATGCCTCCAGCGTTGGACCACTCACCACCTTCTGAGATCATTGGTTCCGTTGTCATACTGCTCTAACAGTTCAAGATGTTTTCCCTGATATTCAGGCAAAATGTTCTACTCCCTCTTTCTTTCTCAGATTTACATCGTCTCCAAAACTGCAGGATTCTGAATCATTTTTGCATGTGCCACTGTTGAAGTGTTCATTTATTTTACCGAACAAATCAGTTAGATTCACACTGCGTTCATTGAGTCGTTAATTCACCACCTCTAATTAAATTAAGTAGCCACATTTGGGAAGAAACTCAATTACTGAAAAGAACAATAAAAACTCAGTAGATTTGCTTCAGAGTCCTGGGGAATACAGTGTATGATTTAACACCAAAGGTGCAATACAAAGAAAAATTAAGTTGCAATGTAGGTCCTCACTATCCACTGTGAGACTACATCAGAGTAAATGTGCATAAGCTCAAAATGCATGCACCCTTAAGTCTAGTGAATTGTCATGGATGAACAGCCTATACATCACAATACCCATGTTACCCTAGGGATTGTAGGACTTGTAGTCTAAAAGATGCTTTTTCAAGATCTGACACAAATGCAAGTCCCACCAAGACCAACAGAGTTTACTCACAAGGAAGAGTGTCTGGGATTTCAGTCATACCTACTTGGGAAGTCACATCTTCATCCTCACTAGTTCCATCGTCATTATAATCCTCAGCAGCAACAGCAGCAAAATTAGCAGCAGGAAATTTATGTCCTGCAAAATCATGGTTTTGCTTTTGCTGTGTTTTTCACTAGGGCACATTTCTAACAACAACAACATAACTTAGTACAATCAGAAGAACCCAGTGCTTGAAAACTGGATTTATGAGCCTGAAAACTTCTTCTCTGGCCCTTGAAGAATTCACTAGTATGAACATAAGAAACTGTCACACATGGAATCTCACTACCAATCCATTTAGATTACAACTATTAGCAACTTTCTGAGAAGCCTGAGAAAGGTCTTTCCTAATTCTGAGAAGTAAAGCACCTAAAGACACACCACACAGAGAAAGACAAGGTGATTATTCAAAGAGACACAAATAACCTATCCAATGCTTCTAATTCTTAAAAGTCCAAGAAACCTAAGCCTTCATACTCATAATTTCGCACAGTTTGCATCATTTGAGCAACAATCATTCTCATCAATGCAAAAACATTCTTCAAGACTGAAGATCTAGTATCCTGTAAGTCAGGGAGGAATATCTTCCAGGTTTTGCTTCTTATGCACAAGGATGAGACAAATGAAGGTCCACGTCCCCAGGTCTGACCAGTGGCAATTCTCTAAGGTTGCCAGAATCCTGCTACAGTTCCCTTAACTGGAGATGGTGGGGACTGCACACTTTACTGTTTACTGTTTGTTCATACTCTTCCATCAAACAATGGGCTCAGTCAGGCATGGTGTTGACCACTTCTGGTCCTCTATTATCTCTTTGATGTAGAATTCATGACTATCAAGATGGAATCTTGCAGGCAGCCCTTATCACATTAGGCTTCTGCCATGCATTCCCACCACAACCGATGAAAATAACTGCATAGCCTTTGCCTCCAACATGAAGCCAACAATGGCACTCCCATCATCGCAGACTTTCTGGCCCTAAACACGGCTACCCTCTCCTGTGCTAAGTGGATGGCAGGATGGCCATATCCTCACAAGAAGGGGGCCTGGTGAGACCACGCAGAGTCCACACGTCAGCTGGCCTGTCCTAATTGGAAGAGGCAGTTAGCTCAAACAGGCCCTGTGGACTGGGCACATGTCGGCCACACGTTCGGTGAACTGTCAGGGCCCATCATGACTTGGGAAGTGATGCCCCTTCCAGAGAAAGCTCAGACGAGTCATTTAAACATTTGTTTAAAGAAGGAAGGAATCGTTGACAGCAGCTAATGAGATCCCAGCTACCAGCATGAAGCTAGACCGTTTCATTGGCCTGCAGCTGTTAAGCTCAAGGGCATGACCAGAAAGAAGACAGCACGTGGCGTGGAAGGAAAGGCTGCACAGAGGCTTAGCTACTGGAAGGCTGGCCGACATGGCTCACAAAAAGCAGGGATGTTATTATTTCTGCTCAAAGAACCTGCGGGAGAGAGGGATGTTTCCAAGTCCACTGTATTTTCTCGAGATCTGAAAACCCGCAGTGATCTGTTTCCAAACGGGCCCCATTAGATGTTCAGATACTTCCATCTGATCCAGGTTTTGTAGATCCCCAAACCACATTTTGTTATGGAGTCCACAGACGGTCCACGTTACAATGTACACAGTCTGTCACCTGAAGGATTCTAAACCCTTGTCCCTCAGCCTTTTGCAGGTGATTTCTTTTCTTTTCTTTTCTTTCTTTTTTTAAAAGAAGGAAATTGTGCATCTGTGAGACGGATTTCTGCCCATTTGGTACACAAACTTGTACTCTGGAAAATTTCATCTAGAAGGATAAAAAGATCCACTGCTTACGTTTTGGAGAGAACATCCTTGCACATAGACTGTGTGTTTTGATGTCTCTCTTGCTTTTGAAAGTAAAAAAAAAATGTTATTGTTCTTTCATTGAAATTCACTCTGCACCCTGTTTTGCGACCCCCCAGCTGGCAACCTGATGCAAGATGAGCTGAATGATATTCTCTTCCATCACACACCATGCCTTCCTCCAACCTGTTCCCCCCCCCATTTCTCAAACAGTTCAGCATACTTTGGTAACTGGGTCTATTTAATACCTTGGGGGTGCTGTTATTATTTGCCACGGCTGGCTGATTTTTCTAAAGATTTTATAAAGTTGTGGAAATCTTCTAGTTTCCCCCCAGAACGCTGGCATCTCCCTCTTGTTTCTTCCGGCCCCCATTTTTTTTTTTTTTTTTTTGCCTGCAGCTTGACTGCCACTCAGTAGCTGTGTCTGTTGTTCGAAGGAGCGATATAAAGAGTGAGATTAAAACAGGACTTCAAGCTTTCCTCATGTCTCAATTAATTCAAGACTTCAAAGGGAGCTGTCCTCCGGTACAGGTGCTGAAATGTTTTCTCCATCACCATGTTTTTGTCTACCCTGTACACTCACAAAAATAATGGCGTGTCCCCTGTGGTAAACAAAGAGCATGAACACATTTAGGGAAAACAATTTTAGAACTAATTGTGGAGAGTTTCTGTCGGTTCAATGTGAAGCAGGCAATTCAAAAAGGCAAAGCAAAAGATGGGGTTTATTTTGGAACGGATGGAAAATGACACGGGGAGGGGGAACATGACATGCGCTTGCAAACTCAGTGGTCTGAAATGCTTCGGTGAAGGAGCCTGCAAGACTCCGATTGTCAAGGGGAAGAGAAAGCACGGCGGGAAAAGGTGCAAGAGAGCATGACAACACGAGAAGGGCCACAAAAGTCTTGCACGTCCGAGAACCAGGATGCAGGGACATCTATTTGGCCACAGAAGCAAAAAGCAATGGGTTTTGGGGTTTTATGCTCACACCGTAACCCAGTAGAATCATTTCCCCATTATCACATCAGCTATGGGAAAACAATACAACTTGCATCACTCCAACTCAATAAGAATTCTAGTGCTCTCACACCATGAACAAAGACACAAGATGCTGCTAAGGCAGTGGTTCCCAACCTTGGGTAGTCTAGATGCTCTTGGAAGGCTACTCCTAGGAAGCCCAGCCAGCGCAGCTACTAGTGAAGGCTTCTGGGAAGTGCAGTCCAAGAACATCTGGGTCACTCAAGGTTGCAAACTACTGTGCTAAACCAATGGTTCCCAACCTTGGGTTCCCAGATGTTCTTGGACTCAAACTCCCAGATGCCTTCACCACTAGCTGTGCTGGCCAGGATTTCTGGGCATTGTAGTCCAAGAACAGCCGGGGACCCAAAGTTGGGAACCACTGTCCTAGAAAAGATGCAAGGCAGGAAGTGTGTCCTTTCTTCCACCCCTCTGTGCTTTCTGTTTTTCTCTCCTGCTCCTACTCATTTTAAAGTTTTCTATCTGAAAAAATGGGTCACCTTTTCTTCCAGTCTCAGATAGCAAGTGGAGAAAGCATTTGAGGAAGCTGGAAAGCATGCCCAGCTGGCTGGCTGGCTGTGTATGCTTACATCCTGCCGGTAACAAGATACCTTTACAATGTCATCTCTGGCACGGCTTGTCAAAACTCAGTGCTTCTGAAGATAAGCAAACATTCACCTGGAAGCATGGCACTAAATAAAATAAAACAAAATCTTCTTTCAGTTGGGAGTATCTTTAAATGAGAGAAAAATCTTCCTTGTTCCACTTTCTTTATTTACTTATTCATATTTCATTTTGATACTGCCTTTCTGCTATTGAAGGGCCCCGAAGCAATGTACCGGAAAGCAAACCAATTAAAAATACAAAACATTGTTGCATTAAAAAAATGAATGTATCATGGTATTAAAACAATTAGTTAAAAATGCATTAAAACATAAATTAAGATGCACACAAAGTAACTTCACTGCCCAATTAGTTGTCCAAAGCTTGTCAAGGTTACTCTCCACTTGACACCAGAAGGGCAAGAGGGAGGGAGTCAACACAACATGGGGACACCCACAGAAAAGGCCCTCTTTCATATTTCCACTAGATATGCCTGTGAAGGTGGTAGGACAGAGAGAAAGGCCTCTCTGAAGAGCTGTCTTACTTTGGGCACATCATGAGAAGGCAAGATTCTCTGGTAAAGGCAATAATGTTGGGAAAAGTTGAAGACAGCAGGAAAAGAGGAGGGCCAAATATGAGATGGATTGATTCCCTAAAAGAAGCCACAGGCTTGAGTACGCAGGGCTGTTGACAACAGAAGCTTTTGTAGATCACTCATTCATGGGGTCACCATGGATTGGAGGAGACTTGATGGCAGATAACCATGACAAAATACGTACACTGGTGCTCAAACATGGTTTGACAAAAAATTGTATATTGGAAAATGTACAGGTTGAAAATGATGCAACAAAACACTCATGGATTTCCATGTTAGGGTGAAGAATAGACTCTCTATTGTATAATTGGAATGTCATTGAATATGATTCAGAAATTCAACAGCAACAGAAGCAATAGATTTCTGCATCTTTGTTTATGTTCCAAAGGGACAAAACACATCTTGATTTTTGATGCTTCTTTCAACATTAAGGTTGGTCGGTCTTCAGAGAGAGGGAGCTACTTTCTTCCAATCAGCCTCTGAGCACTAAAGAGTTACTCTTTTTTTTTTTACTGCCATTTCCATTGGCATGACCGCAGACCATGTTTACTGAGAAAGTTTTACCAGTTACTGTATTTTCTAAACTCCTTCCTCTGACCTTCAGCTGGGAAGGGTCGCTTTGGGGACTCAAGTGCCCCTGATTTGCTCTGAATGTGTTTTGGGTGTTGATTTGGTTCACTGTCTTTTAATGTATTATTTGTTTGGTCTTTTTTGCGTACAGTGGTGCCTCGCTAGACAGTTACCCCGCATGACAGTTTTTTCGCTAGACATTGACTTTTTGTGATCGCTATAGCGATTCGCAAAACAGTGATTCCTATGGGGGAATTTCACTGGACAATGTTTGGTCCCTGCTTCACAAACTGATTTTCGCTAGACGATGATTTGTTTTTCACTAGACAATGATTTTGCTAAACAGCGATTTCAGTGGAACAGATTATCATCGTCTAGCGAGGCACTACTGTATTTGTGTATTTAGTGCTTTTCGCTTTGGATTTTGTCTTTTGGATCATATAAACTGCCTTGAGAGGTTTCTTAAGGGGAAAGGCAGGGTAAACCTATTTTAAATAAAATAAAATAATACTATTTTCCGACCAGTGGGAGCGAAAGCGAACTCAAGTAGAATAACAATCTCCCCGTTCGAGCTAGTTTGCAGAGCTCTGCCACTATAATCTTTTCCATTTTGTCTGGCTTAAACTAAAGTTTATTTGCCACCATCTAGTAAAAAAACAAAACAAAACCAGAAACCTACTCTGTGGGTAAGAAATAGACCCTCAAGGAGGAAGGAAGGCCTTTGATCCTTAAGTGAGGGATGATGGGAAATAATCCAAGCTGACATGCAAAACAGCAATTCAAAAAAATAAAATTACCTCATGGAAATGACACAGCCCCTTCTTTTCCCAGATAAGTGCCCATAATCTACAATATGACTTTTCAGCACAGCAAAAACGTCCAAAGGAATCAGGCTTTGCACATCCCGAAGCTAGAAAGATGCCGTGGGCTGACTGCCTGGGTCTGAAAACTCATTATTCCCATGAGGCTACAGTGCAAAAGATGATCGTTTTCTGCGTTCTGGCTTGTTTCCTTGCCTCCTTTTCAGCCAGGGGCAAAAGGAACTGGGCGTGTGTTCTTTGTGGCCTGGTGAGCCAGAGGCAGCCTCTAGAGCTAAACCAGCCACCCCCACCCGATGCCTTCCAAATATTTTGGACTACAACTCCCATTATTCCCAGGAAGCATGGCCGATAGCACAAAGGGTGACTATAGTATGTGCAGGCCTCCTTCAGTCTTGAGAGACTATGGTAACATGCTCTGTATGGAGGTCTTGGAACAGCGTCTAGTGTGGCTGAGGAGGCCAATTCAAGAGTAACAATCCCTTCCACACTGAAGACAAACCCAATCTGTCCCCAGTCCAGCTCCCTGTTTTTGCTGGTTTCGGGACTGCCTCTTGGCCTCGGCCTGCTGGACAAGGGTCTCTTCAAATTGGGAGAGGCCGCGATGCACCACCTGCCTCCAGGCTGAACGCTCAGATGTCAAGGTTTCCCATATGACTATAATAAGGGCCTTTATTTTCTCAAATGTTGATTACTACAATGCTGTCTATGTGGGACCCCCCCTTGAGGTTGACCCAGAATTTGTGGCAGGTCCAGAATGTAGTTGCCAGACTGGTGGCTAGGTGAATTCAATCACATAGCCCCAGTGCTGGCTCACCTATACTGGTTACTGGTTGCCTTCTGGGTCAGAGTCAAGGTTTACCTGCAAAGCCCTACGCAGTTTGGGACCCCATTATTTGTGGACCCCATTATTTGTCAGAGCGTCTTTTCCCAATGTCATTTACCTACACTACTAGTCCTCCTAAGCAAAGCTCCTGTCAGAGGCCACTCCAAAGGAGGCCAGGAAATCATCTAACAGAAACAGGGCCTTCTTCGCAGTGGCACCAACGCTCCAG
Source organism: Pogona vitticeps (assembly GCF_051106095.1). Lineage (NCBI taxonomy): Eukaryota > Metazoa > Chordata > Lepidosauria > Squamata > Agamidae > Pogona > Pogona vitticeps. Next base: position 4,324,046 of record NC_135794.1, on the reverse strand, counting down.
AGTCAACTCCCAGTAAAGCTCTCCCAGGCTTTCTCCCTCCCAAATTTAAAAGGTGCCTGAAAATACTTCTCTTCAGAGAGGTCTTTCTTGGTCACACAGCCTGGTTTTTCAATACGCCTCACATTCCACATGTTAAGTTTTAATTTATGCCCCTCTGCGTCCATTGCTGATTTCTGTGTGTTCTATTTTAAGTGGACTGATGGTTGCGTTTTGATCTTTGTAAACCGTCCAGACTAATGCACTGCACTAGTGGGGCAATATATAAATTTAAGAAATAAATAAATGAATGAATTTGGCAGACCATATTTGGAGGACACCAAGACAGCTGGGGGAAAAATATTTTCCCTCTCTTCCAATTTGCTGAAGGAAGGAGGTACATAAGAATAAAACCTCCCACAAGATGCATTTTCCCACCCCGGCTCTGTAGGGGAAACAAAATAATAATATCCTTTCTCAGGGTGTGCATGATATTACTCTTGTTTGGTAACTATCTTCGCGTATCATCATCAGTCAAGGGCTGTGCCATGATCCAAACCTGTATTTCGAGGATTTCTGTCTGCTTAAAGAACATTCTGGGATTTATTGAAAAGATGCAAATCTGTGGCGTGGTTTCAATTGTTGACTTGTAAGAGTGAGTTGATGTCAAGAGATGAGAGGGACTGTACGATGCAGGGGAGGGGGTGCTTCGAAGAGTGAAGAGAAGAACATTCCTTTTAATGACTTTAATCCCCATCTTTCTCCTTTAAAAGGACCCAAGGCGGCTTGCATCATGAAAAGACAAGACTTCAAGCTAAAATGAATATACAAAGAGAGATTGCATCATTAAATGACAATTTGTTGTTGTTTAGTCGCTAAGTCGTGTCCGAATCTTCGTAACCCCATGGACCAGAGCACGCCAGACCCTCCTGTCTTCCACTGCCTCCCGGAGTTGGGTCAAATTCATGTTGGTCGCTTTGATGACACTGTCCAACCATCTCATCCTGCATCGTCCTCTTCTCCTCTTGGCTTCATCCTTTCCCAACATCAGGGTCTTTTCCAGGGAATCTTCTCTTCTCATGAGATGGCCAAAGTCTTGGAGATCCTCAGCTTCAGGATCTGTCCTTCCAGTGAGCACCCGGGCTTGATTTCCTTCAGAATGGAGAGGTTTGTTCTCCAGGGGACTCTCAGGAGCCTCCTCCAACACCACTTTTAAAGCTAAAAACAAGTATAAAAAGGCAGCTTACATTGTTAAAAGAAAACCAATACTTCCTTCCTGTTCCCCTTCCTTCCTCCCTTAAACTGCCAGGAAAGGTGCTACTTCCAGCACCTTTCTCTTGGGATGCACTGAGAGGAGGCTTTCCGTCAAACACCTTTGTGTGCAAATCCTGCACCACGTGATGCGTGGAACAGGTGGCAGGAACTTTAAAGTGCATATCAAGAGGAAAACACATCGCATGCTGTTTCATCCGCCCACTTTATTTCCACTTTGCACACGGTAAACATGCTGCTCTTCTGAGCAACACACAGACAACGCCAGGGAGTTTCAAGAACAAAGAACAAACAGTACCCAGGAAGAAGTGCTTCATGTACTTGATTGCCATACGGATGTCTCTCCTTCCCCCTTTTTTCTTCCAGGATGAGCTGCATCATACCAATAAAACATACTTCTAAAATGTAGGTGGAGCTCTCTACTCGCCCATGAACTCGCAATTCACCCTTGTAGAGGCAGGGTTTGGGCGTCCAACTCCTCACTGTCCTTTCCAGGAGAAGGACCAGCCAAGGTCATCTGGAGCATGTATGGTTGATGAGGCTACCACTTCTTCTCCTTTGTGTCCATGATGTCCTTGCCCCATTCTATATTATCCCTAAATATTCCACGGCTACAACAGCGCCTTCCTCCTCCACTCCAAACCCAGAGGTGTCAGAAAGGTTTCTGCCAGTTTTGTAGGCTGTTCTGACCCCCCAAAACGGAGGAGATGCAGCTTCTGTGGTCTCACTGTTGGCTCAGCTAAGTCTTCAGGTACCTTGCCCAGTTGGGATGGCACTCCAGAAGAACATCTCCCACATCAGCCCACCATCCCCAAACATGGGGAGCATCTTGGCACAGTGGTTAACCTGCAGTACTGCAGTCAAGACCCCGCTCGCAATCTGAATTCAATCCTGATGGGCACAAGTAGTTGGCTTGAGGTTGACTCAGCCTTCTGTCCCTCCAAGGTGGGTAAATTGAGTACCCAGTTCACTGGGAGGGGTCATGTGTAGCCTGCACAATTGCATTGTAAACCATTAAGAGAGTGCTATAGAGCTAAGGAGGGATATATAAGCATCACAGTTTGCATCAGGCTCATCATTCGTAGAATCACAATCATCCAACCCCAGGCAACAGGATATAAGAGCCAACACATAAACCTGCCCTGACATCTCAGGCAGCCCTAATACTCTGCGCATGAATAAAAGATATAAAATCCCAGAGGGTGTGGTGGTAGAGCATTTCCAGCCCACAGGGATCTTCCGCCTTCTGCCCGTCAAGAAACAAAGTGACTGGTACCCACACGGCTTTTTTGACATTTTCTCCTGTATCCTTTACGCTGACAGGTCGCTCCTCCATTCATAAAACCTCTGATTTGCACATGACCTCCTCCGAAGGTTGATGGAGACGTTACAAGCTCTGTCTTGTCTACTTGTTCCCAGCATAGCAATAACGCTTTCTGTACCAACACACAAACATTGTCTCGCCTCCATATTTGCCTTGAATACAGATCTTGCACTGGACTTGATCTGTTCATCGTGGGTAGGGCTTTGTGGCAGATTCCACTCCACCTCCTACCTGCCCCGTCTCTTTGCTTTGCCCCATGGTTGCCACGGAGGTACAACTGAGTCAGTTACTGACTTAGCATTTAACAGTAGCTGCCTCAGTGGCAGCCCTGGGGGCAGAGCAAAGAGACAGGGGCAGGCAGGGGGTGGAGTGGAATCCCCCACAAATCCCTTTTGTGTTAAGTCCAGAATTTGGGGTATTATATTAACTAGATATTTCACTGACATTGAATGGGGAAAAGATGATAGAGAACCCTGACCCCCATCAAGTCCAAGACCTCTCTTGCACAGTCCAACAGATGGCATCATGAGGAGGTCTCAAGACTGTATATTTCTTTGTAGCTGTCAAAATGAGATGCACAGGATAGGTTTTTTGCATCTTTTTGATCCATCAGTCAATGTTTCTGTGACTGCAGTCTGAACACTGTGTTTTGTTCTATGAATGGAACACAGTGGCATTCTCTTCAAGCAAGCCCTCCGTTAGTGACTGGCAGTCTAGGTGGGGTTCTAAAATCAAGGTGATTCATATTTGGTCATTTTAATCTGCTTTAATAATGCTTGAATTATTGGAAAATTGAATACGGTGTAGATTTAACTCTTTTTATATATTTCTTCATTTTTATTTCAGTTGTTTGATCGACCTACGGGCCGCGTTTCTCTTGAGAAGGGGACCCAATGGTTGAAACATTGGAGCAATTCATGGTTTTGATTTATCCCTTTTAATGATGTCGGCCACCAGGCTAAACAGACAAAGAAATCTCAAGTCCCGTGTGCTTCCCAATACCATGGCTCTTGGTTCAGTTCAGACTGCTGCCAGTGGAGCAGGTTTGGGATAACCCTAGGTCTGCTTCCAATTTTCAAATGAAAAGCCTCTAAAGCACATAGGGCAGCTAGACACATTCTGCCTCTCCCCCACATCCTGCAAACAACAGCTTTTCATGTTATCTGTTTTCCAGTTTTTCAAGAGACGCACAGCACAGCTTCCTAAGCCCCCCCAGAAAAAGGCAAAGGACACACACACACAACCTGGGTTCAGGAGATACAGGGCCGTTGGTCAGGAAACAGATGGCTGATCTCACAGGGCGTACCGAACAAATGCTGTGCATCCCAATTTATCTTCAAATCAAAAGCCAACGTCTAATCAGTGGGATCCCTGCTGTAGCAGCTGCCTCGACAGACCTCGGTTGCGGGCATGCATGTAAGTTCACAAGCTTGCTTGAAAGAGATCATTTATCTCTCCTCGCCATGCAGGTTGCTGCTATCTTTTGTTGTCTCCGCATGGCGCAACGTTAAGAGCAAGGACGCGCTGCAGAGATCTGGACGGCGGAGCAAACGGAGTCACAGGGCAATGGCTTCCCGACACAGCCATGAGAACTAGCAGCACACTTTAAATTTAAAATACACTCCAGGTTCCTAAGGGGTCAAGATCTGTTTCAGTGGCTAAGCAAAATGGCCTGAGAGACAACCTGTGACATCTCAGCCAGGTCTCCTGAGAAACGGTGACCCACAGAAGAGTTCTTCACTGATCTCAGTTGTCTCAACACAGTAAACATTTCCAGGCGGAAACTGTTAGCCTACCAAAATTCCAGTTTCATTCCTCCAGCTCCTGAAAGTCATCCGTAGCACTGGGAGTGGTGCCACCAAATTTCAGCAGTGCAGACATTATTAAAAGGTGCTTTCACTTCTGAAGAAGGAGGACGGGACGCCTGCACCTTGTTTTAGAGGTGAAATCATGCTTTGGAAGACATTATGGTTCTCTAAAAGAGAGCACAAACGCTTCTTCTATGCCTTGGTGGGGGACAGAAATGCGTATTCCCATCCATGAAAAAAGAAAACCTTCTCTTCTTTCAGTTGTGTTGGCCAGAATCCTGTTGGTCCATTACGCTGGTGTGATTGCAGTGGTGTAAATTGAAGCTGTGAATGGTTGCTAGTTAGCACAGTCACTGCCTGTATCCTGTGTCATGCACCAGTTGCATGAATTGACGTGCAACAGAGAATCCATGGGGGAACTTGTTAATTAGCACCTATTTACCATTGTGATTCACCCCTCTGCACTTACATCAGCTTAACTAACCAACAGGATTCTGGCCAGCATATCATGACACTGCAGTGTGCAGTGGTGGGACATGAGGATGGGACTCAGAATGGGATCAGGGAACTGGAATCAACTCCCAGAAGGCCCTTAAGTTGTACATCCCAATAACTCTAGATTCGGTAGAACAAATTTTGTTCTGTCATAGAAATAGGGCATCTGTATCTTTCCAGACGTTGACCATAGACAACTTCCCTCTTGATGCATCATTGCCTTGGTTGGCAAGCAGCAATGGGAGCAGATGTTTGACCACAACTGGAGAAATGTAAGTTCTCCATCCCATGCTCCATGATGCATCTTTAGATAATGCTCAGGGCTTATATTAAGAAGAGGTCTTTGCAAACAGGAAACTAAGAATTAATAGGTTTGCTCACAACCACATCAAGGATTTCATCTTCCAAGACAGTGGGTCCCAACCTTGGGTCCCCAGATGTTCTTGACCTAAAAGTCCCAGAAGACTTCAGAGCCAGCTCTACTAGACAGGATTTCTGGGAGATGAAGTTCAAGAACATCTGGTGACCCAAGGTTTGGAACCACTTCTTGAAGATAATGGCATCAGGCAAAATCGTCCCCAAATGTTTCCCCAGGAAATGAACAAGCGGTTTAATTTCCAAATTCCCAATGCCCTCTCATCCTGCAGAGACACAATCCTATACATGGTACCTTGGAGTCTCCAGAATGAGTAATAGAAGAATATGCCAGTCTGTTGTGAGATGGAATTTAACACAGTAGGTCTCTGGAGTGCAGGGAAGCCGTTTCCGATAATTGTATATACTTGGCTTCTGTTTTGTTCTGTTTTGTTTAAGCTGTTTGCTTCCCCTAGTCTTCCCGATCACGGTAACTAAGGAAACCCAAGTTTGTCAGGAGTGTTCGGTGATGAACGATATCAATAAACACAAAAATTAAATTTTTGTTCAAGATCAGCAGCCTCAAATAGCTTTTCTGTGAACTGAGGAGTAAAAGGGATGGTGTGCGGTGAGGCTTGGGGGGACGACAGTTGCAAGAATACTCTGTTGGGGCTTGTGATGCTTACGAATTCCTTCCCGTTAACACTTTGTCCTGGATCTGGTTATTCCAAGTCACACAACCTTATCTATGCAGATGCAGGCATTTGTCGGCGAACTGCTAGTCATCCTTTCTGGTCGGAGTGGTATAATCTAATCTAATCAATTTAGAACTACAGAGCTGGAAGGGACCCTATGGATCATCAAGTCAAGCCCCTCTCAAGGAGGCGCAGTGGGGAATTGAACTCTCAACCTCTCGCTCCACAGCCAGATGCCAAAACCACCAGGCTATCCAGCAGTTCTTAGACACTGGATAGCTCAGCGCAAGTAGTTAGTGCAGGAGTGAGTCACACCTAGAGTACGTCCACTGAATCAGTGGGGATCTGTTGAGTCAATTCTTCCTTAAATTCCACTGATTCAATGGGCCAATTCTAGTTGGGACTACTTTCTGGATTTCAGCCAATGCAGCAGAACCCCAGTTTTACTGCAACCCTTACTTGGCATCTTCCCTTTCTTCATAGCTTTAGTCCAGGGTAAAAAAAAATGCATATGACTACTGATGCCCATGGATGAGGGCTGGCTATCAAAACTAGTAGGGTCGGCTACCAACAATCACAGCTGTATTGATCGCAGCTGTATTCTCTTATAGTCAAATAAATAAATAAATAAATAAATAAATAAATAAATAAATAAATAAATAAATAAATAAAGAAAGAAAGAAAGAAAGAAAGAAAGAAAGAAAGAAAGAAAGAAAGAAAGAAAGAAAGAAAGAAAGAAAGAAAGAAAGAGAGAGAGAGAGAAAGAGAGAGAGAGAGAGAGAGAGAGAGAGAGGTGCCTTGCATTACAACATTAATTCATTCCAGCGAAATCGCTGTAGAATGAAAATGTCGTAATGCAAAAATAAAAAGCCCACTGAAACCCCTTCAATGCATTCCAACGGGCTGGAAACTCACCATCCAGCGAAGATCCTCCATAGGATGGCCATTTTCAGTGGCTGTCTTGTGAGGAATCCATCCAAAAACACAGCGGGGAGCCATTTTATTTACCTGGTGGCCATTTTGAAACCGCCAATCAGCTGGAGGAAAATAGTTGTTTTGCGAAGAATTGGTTCCCGAGGCAGGGAACCAATCATCGCAAAGCGAAAAAAACCCATTCAGACCATCGTTTTGCGATTGCAATTGTGACCGCAAAAAGATCGTCGTAATGTGGTTTTGTCGTAATGTGGGGCAATCGTAAAGCGAGGCACCACTGTAGATAGATAGATAGATGATAGATAGATAGATCCAGATCAGAAAGATAGAAACAACCCATTTGCTGCTTCTAATTTCAAAATAATCATTTTTCATAGTTTGACAATGATATTGGCACACAGTTTGGACAAAAATCATCCCAACGAATGTGAAAACTCTGGCTGAGACCAATGTAAAATATTTTCCTGCCTCGCAGGACGGTTGAGTTCTGACTCCCGCAAGCAAGAATCAGAGAAGTGAAGATTTATATTCCCAGGGCTCACTCGCCAGAGTGGCTCACTCCAAATGGTCCAGTTTCAGCACAAGCTCCCACAACGGTCTACATCACCAGCCCTTGATCTAGCAGACAGACCTCCTAGACAAATTTGTTATGAGTAGGTAAATTTATTCATAAACAACTAGAATTTTGATGCTGAAATAGTAATAACTGATGACTTAATTGGCCGTTCTTTAAGTTACATTAAACACATTTTAGCTTGTTGTTTACAAGAGTTGCACAGCAATTATATTATGGTTATGCCTCTTAAGCATCATCATTCAGGATCATTACATCTTAATGCTTTCATTATATACCTGTGTTTGCACAAATGTGTTTACCAGAGAAATGATGGAGGCCATCGGTGTGATGCGTCGAGAGTCAGGGGCGCACGCACGGCAAACAAAGGGAGAACATGCTGTTTAAGTACACCACAAATCATATTAAAACGGTTGCATATTGTACGGCAGAAAACCATTGCAGACCCAAACACCCCGATTACAAGGGGCCATTAGAAGAAGCGTAGCGTGTTCTAAGAACGCAATATTTTCCCCTAAATTGCATTCCTTATGTAAAAATACACAGAGAGGATCAGACACAATGGTGTGAAGAACAGGCTAATATTGAGTGAGTTATGAAAGCTACCTCTAAACGGGAAAAATCTCTCCTATCACACGGCTGGTTTATGCAACTCATTTACTTTGCCTGTTATAAACTCATCTGTTTGCAGTCTCTTGAAAAATGACACTTTTATGGAGGATTTTTTTTCTTCCACAATTTAGATAGCATCGGTGGGTTGTCGTTGTTTTTCTCAAACCAAACTGGGGTAAACAAAGTAAGTAAAATTTTATTACAGCAGATTTCTTCCACTCCACTCTCGCTTACCGCTTAATTAGTTCCCTAATGACCTTTGTAAAGTAAGTCACCGTAACTCCAACTCTACCTTCCCGTCGTTGTTTAGTCGTTTAGTCGTGTCCGACTCTTCGTGACCCCATGGACCAGAGCACGCCAGGCCCTCCTACCTTCCCACTGGGGCTAATGTCAAAATCCTAGAATCACAAAATAGTTGGGTTGGACGGGATCTATGCATAAGGCCATCAAGTTCTAGCCCCTGCTCAGTGCAAGAATCCAAAACAATTCAGATCTGACAGAGGGTTGTCTAGTTTTCTCTTGAATGCCTCCAGTGTTTGGTTCCCACAAAATGTCCCTTTAATTCCAACCTCCTTTCCATGTCTCTATGTGAATGTATTGAGACCATAAGTGCCAGTTGAGGCAAATTAACAAAGGAGGCATGCTCTATCGAGAGTTGTAGCTCAATCTGCTCTGTAGATCCCCACCTGAACCATTTTACCCACTGCATCATTAAAGTGAGTTTATTTTAAGCCGGACCCGATTGATTCCTCACTCACTGTGCCCCAAGATCCTTCACCACGGTGGGGCCATAACCATTGATTAGTGAAATGGACAGCCTCCAAAGATCGTGGACATTGGTAACATTTCAACAGAAGCTAAGCGGCCATCTGGCAGGAACACTTAGCTATGGATTCTGATGTTTGCAAGGGACAAGATTAGAAAAGTCTTGGAGTATTCTCCACCTTTACAACCTTATGACTTCATCATCTTCCACAGCATATAATGACAGAGGTCAATTTAATAGATGGAGAACATGCTGAGCGATTAGCCACTCTCACTTTCAAACATCTTGCTGCTATCTCCTGGCATCAGCCGCTTGGTACGGCTGCCTCACTCTGCCCAACGCTCGGGCCAGTCTTCTTTGCTACAAAGGCCAGCTTAGGGATTCATTTAGAGAGTTTGTACGCTGGTGAGAAGGGTTTCTTTTTCTTGACAAGCACGTCAGCTGGGAGACATCTTCTTGGCAATAACCCAGTTTAGAGAGGTTTCAGAGCATCTTCTCTTTAAAGGCAATTTCCTGCTGGGAATGGATGAGTGTCATATCTACCAAGATCCATTAAGGGATTTATTTTATTTCTTGTTTTAAGAAGAACTATAAAAACCAGAGCATGGATGGGGAGTAATGGAGAGGAAGGGGAGACAGCTCTTGTCTGATCTGAAAATGTGTGGAAAAAAAGAGAGACTCTGACAAAAATCAAGCATTTGTCTTCACTGGAATTGCACATTTTTGACATGACTCATCCACCTGCGTCCTTTCCTTGCACGTGCATTTTTCCAGAAGAGCAAAATGTATTTCATCATTTCCCACCAGGGGCTCAGAATACCTTGCTGTGACTCAAAACGTCAGCCGCCACACACCCACCAGAAGTTTAAAAATATAAATATATTATCATGAGAAAAGGGGGAGCTGAAGGCAACAGAAGCTGGAGTGGCTATATTTGGGGTTTAAGTGGGAGAGGACACATGAAACTTGGGGACACTTCCCTCTTGGGCTAGTATTTGCTGTATTTTCATCCTACATGTTCAATGAAGAGTTCAGGGCAGGAGCAGCTGTGTTACTTTCATGCACTGGATTCTCACAACTCTTTCAGGTTGAGTAGGGTACAAGAGGATTTGTCTAGCTTTAGGATCTGTCCTTCACTGGAAGGACAGATCCTGAAGCTGAGGCTTCCTTTTATTGGGACTAACACTGACTTTGAAACTCAGATTGCATTCCGGTCTAGCTGGTCCAACCTTCCAAACTTGTTCACTGCTCCTTCCTTATTATTCTACTTCACTGGAACACCATGTTTATTTCTTTCCATACATGCCGCTTGGAGAAAACATGGATCTGAAAGGTGACCATCTGATTCTTAAAACAAGTGACCCATGTAGCTGTAAAACCCCATCATGCTCTTCACAGGACATGCTGTTGCTTTGTTGTCTGCCATGTCATGGATCAGAAATAGGGTTCCAGATCAACACACTTCATAAACCCCAACCTTGTGTGTTCCAAGTGAAATGTTTAATTACAAAGTTCAATTAAGGATGTGCAAGATCCCGTTGGGCAATCTAGTTTGCCTTTTCTAGAAATTCCTCAGATACCACTCCTTGGTACATCACTTTTGAAACACCTAGTCTTTAAAAAAAACAACAACTCTACACTTAGTCTTCAAATAATAATAAAATAAGAAGAGAGTAACCTAAGGGGAGAGATGGCCCAGAGCATCATTCTTAAGATGAAGAATGTCACATGGAAGAATACAGGCTTTAAGGATGTGTATTGTACCAACCTATGGCATGGAGCCACGGGCTAAAACATAGGTAACTCTAATAACAACAGAAGCATTTGAAATGGATTTATGGCTAACATTAAGAATTTCCCAGATTGAGAGGGTGAACGGTGAAGACATACTAAGGCAAACAAATGAAGACCAAGGTATCATAAAGCATATAAATGGAGAAAGCCACCATACTTTGGCTACACAGTGAAATGAGAAATGAAAAGCATTTTCACATTCTGCATTATAGGATTTCTTGGACTGTATTCAATCATCTTAGCACTCTGCTGGCCACCCCTCATGATCCAAGAGTGACATCCCATCGTTCAAGGCAAAACACACAGGAAAAGTGAAGGCAGACAGAAAGCATCCTGGCCAAAAAACTTGGAAGACTGGTTTGGATGCAGCCCAGCACTGTACAGAGTGTACAACACTGTACTGATCTGAAGTCAGAGGACCCATCGACCAGTGGTTCCCAACCATGGGTTACCTGGGTATTCTTAGACTGCAATTCCCAGAAGCCTTCACCACTAACTGTGTTGGCCAGGGTTTCTGGGAGGTGAAGTTCAAGAACACCTGAGTTACCCAAGTAGTACCCAAGGTAACCTAAATGATGTCCTCTGGTGTGAGAGAAAAGAGACAAAGAATGCCAATGTGAGCATCTCACAAGAAGCGTCATCACTCAGATCGAAATGGCAATGACTATGATTCTCTGAGGAATTGAGAGGAAGCTATATCCATCACTGTTAAGCACGGCTGCAGCAGAAATATTAAATAAGACACACACTGTGCCTTAATTAATATTCCCGCAATACTTAATGCTATGATAATGCATCATACATCTTCAATTAATACCTCTCTTACTGTCAAGGATATTGGGAGGTCTGAGTCCCAAGTCCAAGTCTTTGCTAACAAGTCCCAAGTCCTAGTTTTTGATACCAAGTCCCAAGTCCACGTCTTTGGTCTCAAGTCCCAAGTCCTAGTCTTTGATACCAAGTCCCAAGTCCTAGTCTTTGATACCAAGTCCCAAGTCCTAGTCTTTGATACCAAGTCCCAAGTTCTAGTCTTTGATACCAAGTCCCAAGACTGAGTCCCTACTAAAAACAAGCCTTTTCCCCCAGAAAAAAAGGGAGACGTGGGTGGGTTCCAAACAAACATTAAAAAACAAACAAACAAAAAACTGAGTCAAGTTGCCGGTGCAACTTAAGTCTAACCTGACAGCAACTTGAGCCCCCATCCACCCCTACTGCATGCTACAATTCCCATTTATCCCAAAGTATTTACAAAGGGAAAGTTAATTTTTTTGGCTCCAGTTCTCAAAATCCTAAAGCTACAAGGACTATGAGCCTTAAAAGGGTTTTTTTTTCTCCTAGTTCACCTTAGGGCTCCGTTGAACAGGACTGACCAGCTACTTCCTTTTCTGTCTTATCTGGATATTTTTTTAAGTCAGGGGAATGCTTCCCAGGGACAAAAAATTATTTTTTTTTCCAGTTTCCCTACCTCAAAACCATGATGTCTTTTCACTTCAAATCAGAACCTTGCACTGACTCGACAAATGTCAAAATTATTATGAATGAGGAAACCTCTAATGCATAAATTATTTATTTATACCCAAGCAGCCCTTCCCGTCCTGCGGCTCATTATAAATCATAAAAGTAACACACCACCCGGGCGCTGAATAATGCATCTAAATTAAAGTCAACCAAGTTCCTTTCAACAGCATTTCTCCCCGTGCAGGTGCAAATCTGAATATTTGCCAAAAGATCGTCATTCCAAATTTTGTTAATAAATCTGAGAAGCCCTGTTCGCTTCTGATCTTTCATCAGATCGCTTAAGAAAGACAGCCAGAGAGACAGAGAGTGGCTCATCCAATCAATCTCAAGCCAAAGACAAAAATTGGTTATCAAAATAGGAAGAAATGTTTCAGCTCTTTAAAAACCCATCTGCAAATGTTACACATTTATTCTAAAGAGATCTATACGTAGGAAGGGAGAAACTGCCCAAGCAGAACAAAGCCATTTAGTATATTACCTGGATGTTTGATTTAAATTCAGAGGAAATATAGGTTAACTGGTATGAGCCTAAAAGTTTGGAATACAGTGGTGCCTCGCAAGACGAGTGCCCTGTTTAACGACAAAATCACATTACGATGAACTTTTTGTGATTGCAAAAGCGATCGCTTTATGATGGTTTCAATGGGGGAATTTCGCTTTGCGATGATCGGTTCCCTGCTTTGCGAACCGATTCTCGCAAAACGACGGTTTTCGACCAGCTGATCGGTGGTTTCAAAATGGCCACCAGGTAAAAAAAATGGTTCCCCGCTCTTTTCTGGGATGGATTCCGGCCGCGCTATGGATGATCTTCGCTAGATGGTGAGTTTCAAGCCCCTAGGAACACATTAATCGGGTTTTAATGCGTTTCTATGGGCTTTTTTATTTCGCATTATGACGTTTTTGTTCTACAGTGATTTCGCTGGAACGAATTAATGTCGCAATGCGAGGCACCACTGTATACAGGTGAGCAAAATAATAATAATAGTAATCATGTGCCTTTATGTCGATTCTGATTTATTATGACCCTTTTTAGGGTTTTCCAGGTAGAGAATACTCAGAAGTGATTTCCCATTCCCTTCCTCTAGGGCGGCATCCTTGGACTGTGCAGCTTGCCCAAGGCCACTCAGGCTGGCCCTTCTAGAATGCAAGGTGGGGAAGTCCCAACCATTGGTTTTGCAGCCAGATACCTAAACTGCTGAGCTATAAACAACAGGGAGGAAAAATGGTTCCCCCTCCCCCATAATGACCAAAAGATGTTCCTCATTTATAAAATGAACTCTGCAAAAAGAACACCCACCTCCAGATCTTAACTACTGAACCACAATGGGACTAAAAGCTACACGGATGATGTGCACATGTGTGAGTATATTTTCTGGATTCACATCAGAAGATCCATCTCATTTCTGACAGGGCCAAATTACAGGGATGAAACCAGGAAGACTGGTAACTCCCATCTCATGAGGGCAGTGAATCCAGTCCAGGTTTTACAGGAGCTGGCCAGGGTGCTGATACCTGACAGCAAAACAGATTCATAACCTTGGAGAGCTCCAGCGCAGATTAGAATAAAATCCAGAGTGGATCTCCTCCCCCCAAAATTAGAAGACATCAGCCTATTCATCATCACCTTGAAATAAATCTGAATTTCATGCCCTTCTGGAGGAAACTGACACCCCTGATCTGTTCCAAGTCCAGCTTCAGGAAACAGCATTGGTCACCCTGCAGGATGACCTCCTGAGGGAGGCCATCAAGGGCAAATGTCCTTGCTGGTCATCCTTGATATCTCAGCCGCTTCCAAGCCCCACTTCCTTTGGTGGGCACCCACTCAGTGCCCAGAGGAGGCAGGGCAAGGAAGCCAGGTCACCATTATGAAGTGGGCATTCAACAGAGGAGGCTGGGCTTTGAAACACTGAATGCCTGTTTGGCTGATAAACAAACCGGCACGAACCACCCAACTATTGGTTCCTGCCCATCTCTCTCTCTCTCCTCTCTCTCTCTGCATGTGTTTGTACTTATATCTATGAAATTTACAGACAAGGTAGACCCAACATAAAATGCAAGCTTCAGGTATTTATGAACAAGGCACTTTTAAACCTTGTTCTAAACACACACAACAACAACAACAACAACAACAACAACAACAACAACAACAACAACACCTAGTATGAGACAGTGATTTACCCCCACATCCAGTTCAGTGCCCTGGACACACTGTTTCCACATGCATACACACAAATTTGCTTATTTGATACAGCAGATTTGGTTCTGGATTCAGAATAGCTCCGAACATAGTGCCCACCCCCTCCTTCGAACACTGCCGTCTGCAGTGGCATTGCTGGTTAAAGTGATGGGTATGGCAACCCGGCCGTTGGCCACATGCAGTCGCTGCCCAGACTGGCAGCTGGAGTACCCTGGCACAGGCTAGCTTAATGGGTCCCCAGTGCAAAAGGAAAGACTGTCTAGTACTTTGTAAAAAAAAAAAGTATAAATAAAATTGGAAACAGCATGTCAGCGATCGCTGCGGGCACTGTTAATTTATTGTTCTTGAAGAAGGGCCAGGAAATAATTAATTGGCTGAAATGCATCCGGCCCTTTCAGTGAATAAAACTCATTTTTTCTGCCTCTTGACAATTTGCCTCTGCTTTCACCCTGGGTTTCACTGGAGGCCTCCTGTGTAGTAGGTTTTAGACTAGAACCTGCAAGACAGGCTAGCTCTGGGGATGAGAGAGGAGAGCGGAAAGCTGTTATCATGGCGGCATCATCCTCATCATAAATGCTGTGCGATCCTTGAGCACTGCCTGGCGTCGACAAGGGATTGGATGAGGGCCAACAAACTGAAACTGAATCCCGATAAGGTGGAGATCCTACTCACTGTTGGTCAGTCCCTCAAAGCATAGAGGTTGCAGCTTGGCGGTTACTCTTGAATCCAGCTCTCTCAATGGAGATGCAAATATTCACTGTGGCCAATAATGTCTTTTATCAACTTCTGCTGCACCCCTATCTTGAGAAGAAATGTGTAACAACAGTGGTTTATGTGCTGACAATCTCTAAAATAGACTACTGTAATGCTGTCTACATAGGGCTGCCCTTGAATTCTGTACAGACACTTCTGCAGGTTTAAAATGAATGGCACAAACTCCTTTTCTGACCAGGTCAGTGTGTTATCACCTTGATAAGACAAGCTACTCTTAAGTTGAGGATGTGACCTATGACTTCTCTCTAGGCTCATCCTTCCCACTAAGCTGTTGACACAATATTTATAAAATAATCTATGGCTGAAACCTAGTTGTAAGTTGCAATTAGAGTTGGCCCATTGAATCAGTCAGGATGTGGTGAATCAACCCCTATACAAGTTCCACTGATTCAATTGGCTTACTCTAGTTGCCATTCCCTAATGGGTTTCAGCCTATAAATGTGTTTCACCTGGCAAATTCCCCATGAAAGACCAATGCTAGGCAACTGTTATTAGATGCTATGGAAGGAACTGTGGAACTTAAGCAAGCTCTTACCACTGGATAGGCATTCTCCACAATGGCCCAGATTTCAAAGCATCACCTAGAGATAACCCTTAATTTAATTCAAGTTTCCAGCATACACGTCTCACAATTTTATTCCTACAGAGTTTTATATTGACATGCAGGCAGCTGCGAATTCAAATTCTGAAGCTTTGTTCCACCTTGACTCACATCTGTAATGCATGAGAGTGAAAGAATTAGTTTAAAAAACAGGGGAGAAAGGACAGGCAGGATCTGCTTTGGCAGCAGACCAAGCATCTGTTCTTAGGGGAAAGATGTATTCATATACACAGACACCATCGGCGGATGAGGCCCTAAACATTTATAGTCCAGCTATCAATCCTCATAAAGAGAGATAGGGGCTGAGGTGGTGGAAAACGAGAGGTTCACCAGGAATGTCATAAATACACATGCGGTTTTTATGTATCTCCTAGAAACAGCCACGAAAGACGCAGTTTGACAGATGCATGCATGGGTAATATGGGTCTCATGGTTACAAAGGCGAGGTCATTTAGAGGAGCAGACGAGCAATAATTCAATGTACTTCCTAGCTTGGATGTGTTGCGGCTGCACTGATACATTGAGAAACCTAAGTGGACAGAAGGTTTGGCAACAGAGGTGGACAGTTCTGCCCAACCTCTATAAAACTTTGGCCAGGATTAAGTGTTACAGCTAGTCCATAATTAGGGCTGGCCACACATGAAATGTGGCAGTGAGGTGATGGAGGACATCTTCTAGAGTGTTTGAAATCACACTTCAAAGGAAATCCTGTAAACTAATCACCAGACAAAGCAATTTAAATTGGCATGCTTCAGAAGATGAGAGAAATGCCTGTTTTGATATTCAGATGCTTTCAATAGTTAAGGATTTTCCTCTTTAAATGAGGGATTGCCTCTAATTGTCCATTTCTGGCTTAAAACTGAGTCAGAAATGGGGCCAATTGCCATCTGTCACACTCGTTAGCATGTGAGAAGGAGCAGGAGGTAGGAGCATAGAATGTTGCCTTGTCTTGTCCTCCCACGAGAGCAGGAAGAAAGTTTAATTCTTGCTCTACAAAGGGGTAAGATATTTTGTAGCGCTTGCAACTTCTTGTCCCATCCCAATGCCTTTTCAGAGGAATTCACTTTTCTACACATGAGAAAGGTATATGTGTTAGTGTATTCCCCGCACATACCCCCTGATGTGCTCATTTTAATACATTTTTCCATCTAATAAATGATGTACATCTTCAATCTACCTGAATTTTTAGTCACACATGTTTACATTTACACATAGTATCATCCCTACTATTCATCATGTTCATAATCATGAATTGGATGAAACACATATTTTGTAAAGAAACATGAATGCTTGTTGTGGGTTTTTCAGGCTCTTTGGCTGTGTTCTGAAGGTTGTTCTTCCTGATGTTTCGCCAGTCTCTGTGGCCGGCATCTTCAGAGGACAGGAGTAACACTCTGTGCTCTGGTGCAGTTTGTTTGGGAGTTGCGTATTTATAGCTGTGGGATCAGCTTTTGTCCTTTTCAGGAGATGGGTGAAACAACTGGCAAAATGTTAGGAAGAACAACCTTCAGAACACAGCCAAAGAGCCCAAAAAAACCCACAACAACCATTAGATCCCAGCCATGAAAGCCTTCGGGAAAACATGAATGCAATGATTTCCACATTCTGGAGACCTAGCTGGCCACATTGCACCTGGATACCAGAATATGACCCCATCCACTTTGATTTGGATTTCTGCACTGAGCAGAAGGGTTGGACTCAGTGGCTTTATGAGCCCCTTCCAACTTAATTATTCTAAGAGTCAAAGGTTCCCATTTCAGGACCCTGGACAATTCCAAGCAGAATTTGGAGCTCAGATTTAGAGTAGCTACGTTATAAATTTTTCCTAAAATCTATGTTTGTTTCCAGACAGGCTGTCTCAACATGATGGGGCAGCTGTCAAGAGTTTGTTGACCTACACTAGTGTTGTAGCCTCCAGCACATGCACGAACCAATATATGCGTTATTCTCTAACACAAATCTACCCTTTCGACATAATTTATTCCTCTTACATTTTGAAAAGTAACCCATTACCATTACTGATTACGACACTGGAAAAGGAATTCGTTGGTCGAAATCAGAACTAGAGTAGTATTATTGGATTACTGAGAATTGGGTGAGTCACATCCTCCATCACCTCCATTGATACAATGCCCTACTGTTGTTGTGACATATAACTTGAGTTTCAGTCAGTATATTACTTCCTGTCTGTCTGTTACTTTTCTATTTTCCTTTTTTTTAAAAAAAAGTCACTTAATAAAAAGATAGCATGAAACTTGAAAGAATGCTTCTAAAATGTCTTAAATGGCACTTTAGTAAAGGGATGGGAAATGAGAGAGATGTTGGTGGGGGAGTGGTATCCTTTTATTGTGTACGCAGATGGCAATTCCCTATCAAGTGGTCCTTCAATTGAACAACGAAGGTTTTGGAAGGATATTCTTTACTGCGATGCAGACTTGACTTATTAGATATGGAGACAGCTGCTTTTTGAAAGAGGAAAAGAAAGAACATTCCTTCACTGGCGTTAGGATCATGACCAAAACCTTTTCACAGCTGGAGAGTGCAGATGTCTCTACCTCTTGCTCACTGTTGTGTTCTGCATGTAACGTACTGAGACATGTTTACCATATAACAAGTTCGTGTAATTATTTTTCAAAATTGAAAAAAAAACTTCTGGAAATATTTACGTCACTCGTTACACCACCAACATTATTCTGGCTTGTTCTGTTCCTTTTGAAATGCAACCCCAGCGGCCACTATCCTGTTGTTTAATTCCATCTGCACAATGGGAGTGACATCACCATCAGCAGCACAATCCCAGTAATTAAAGAGGGTTTTTTGAAAAAATTATTTATTTTGGAGATTGCTTGACTCATTAAGCCCTGGATTCTCATTTATTCATTAAATTCTTGGATTCGTGCACTGAGCACGGGGTTGGGCCGGATGGCCTTCAAGGCCCCTTTCCAACTCAATAATTTTATGATTAAAATAAACTCTTTAATTAGAAGCAATCTGACACTGATGGTGACATCATTCTGGTTGCTCAGGAGGGAGTGACACCACATATTACTGATCATCATTATTCCCCTGCCTTCCCAAAGGAACTAGTTGCAAGTAACTGCAGTTTTTGTAACTTGGGACTTCGAAGCTCTGATCCTTTCACTCAGCTGTATCGCTTCATAATGCCTTGGGCTCCACTGAAGTTTTATTTACCCCTCCCAACGTGGAAAGCTTGTATCTTTCAGATTATCCCATGCTGTGGCATCCTCTCGGCAACCTCAGATGATGGATGCCACAGTGGCACAGAAAAGCCGTTGCTAAAAATAAAATAAAAATGAGCATCGGAATCCATTCGAACCCTCCCACTGGAAAACTCAAAATCCAGGAGGTATCGTGAAAAGAGAAAAGAAAAGGGCAGGATGCTTCTGAAGCTTTGAGACAAATCCATTTAATAAGCTCGGAATAGTCGTCTTAATATGGGGAAGCCAGCTGCAGAGAAAGTAGAAAATAATCTTCCCCTTTTCATGGAGGAGGGTGACAAGGAACAATGTATTTAAACAGGGGGGGGGGAAATGGATTTCATTTTAAGCCAGTGACAGGAAATAGTCACCGAGATTGTGTGATGGCTACCTAAACACAGATTTCTGAATCACAGTTACCCATGACCAAATTAATTTTTTTTTTAAAAAAAAAGTGTGCAACTGGAACGGTGAATCAAAAAACACCTTCTACCCAGTTTTACCTTTCCTTTCACTGAAGGTGGCAAAGATTATGGATGGGTTTCATTTATAAGAGAATCTCACCCCTTCCTCATCTCTTTCCTACAGGAAGGTTGCAATGACACACCACTGGCTCCTCGTAAAACCATCATCACAAAACATAATTCAAGGCAGGCGGGAGGTGCAAGCTTAAGACAAAAGCATCATCTGTCCCACAGCAACAAAAAGGGAAGTGTTTGCCAGCTAGTGGAAGGCGGCTCCCCGGAATAGGGGAAAGGTATCTGAACTTCATGGGGCAAGGAGTTCCACAGTTTGGATGAAGCCACGAGGAAAGCTCCAACTCCTTCTACAGACAACTATGCTTACACCATAGACAAGAGAAAGTAAAGGACCAATCTATCGGATCTGAGTGGGCTACTACAAGGAGGAAGAGAAGAAGTTGTCGGGTGGAACCCATCCAAGCCAGAGCAATCCAGCTCACACCAGAAAAGTAGAAGACCCTTGGCAAGGGCTAGAAAGCTAAGGGTAGGAATACTTTGGAATTGGGCTGGTGAATTCTAGCAAAGGTGTCATTTGGTTGCCATCTTTAAGAGTGCTCCAGCCCATCCCTGTAGGGTCCCAAAGAGCAGGCTAAGCAGCTCATGCAGCCAGCTTTTCAGTCTCCAGAAAAATGCTCCGGTACCATCCAGTAAGAGGCATGAAATATGCATCTGAAGAGGAGAGAGGAATGGCTTGCTCCATATTGCCACAAAGATAAGACACGGATGAGCAGTTTTAATTTGCAGCGCAACAGACTCTGAAGCACAATGTAGCACACGACAGAAGAAGCCGAAGCCAAGGCTAATTACTAAGGAAATCCCGAATCCACAGCAGCCCTCCACCCTCATGTTTGGAAGGCAGGAAACACACAACAGGAAACAGCATGCCAAGTCAACAGTGCTGGGGGAGACACACAAGGGGTGTATGCTGTGGCACATCTGGAGTGGTGTGCGGAGTGGACCCGGGGCGCCTCGTTATGGGATAAAGTCAAGAAGGACCGCTTCCCAAGAGTGTTACTTCCCCAAATCACGTAAGGCAGGACCGAAGAGGTGGTCCGTCACCGTTGAGATGTCGTTGGGTGATGACTTCCAGACTCTGATGCTTAAAACCTTGCCATTAAAGCGTTCACAAAGGAAACGGGGAAGAACTGAGACCAGTTCTCAGGGGTTTGTGAGACACCCACACACACACACAAGCAGATAGTGGAATGGGCAGAGGTTGGAGGAGATCATGGGATGGGAACTGAACAAAGAGAGTTCCATAGAATCATAGATCAATGGAGCTGGAAGGGGCCTATGAGGCCATCGTGTCCAACCCCCTAGTGGGCTGTCAGTAGCTCTGTTGGGAACACCGCTGCATACACAACTGAGAACTGGCCTTTTGTGGTGGAGAGCTGGGAAAAACCAATTTTCCTCTCTGAGGAGGAAAAAACTTGGGCTTCCTGGTCCCAGACTGCAAATCCAATCAAGGAGATCTCACCCATGAGGAACGACAACAGGTGGTGGGTTTCCGATCATCATCTGCTGCATAGACACACAACCTGGGCTTGTAAATTGCTTTGGGGCTTTATGAACGATGCTCGCCGTAAATGGGAAGATTTAATATTATTACAGGAGCGGATTGATGGTGTTAATAGGAGCATAAATCTGAACAAGTGGCAACCCATTTCACTCAGGTGTTTCCTGGTAGGTAGTGCTAGAAAATGTACATTGCTGGATATGACATTTTTCTAGACCACAAAGCTCAGCCCGTTTGCTATTCTGAAAGTTTATGTCCACTTCTCTTCTAGGGACCACGGTCCACATTCTCCAACCAGGTGAAAACCCCGAGGAAAGGTAAAATCGAGCATAGGTTTGTAGTCTTTGCAAGTAGAAGTCCATCTCCCTTCTCGCCAGCCACTCTGTCCAAATCTTCGAATCTCGCCAGCAGAGAAGCAAAATATCGTGGGGGAAAGGGTGGCCAAGAAGGTCCCACAGTGGCCGGCTGAGCAGGGAAGAACCAGCTGGGTCACTTTCACAATTGGTACGTTGTGCACGACGACAGCTACAATCATTAAGCAGACCCACCAGTTCGGGAGACCCACCGGTTCCCCAGGAGATGAATACGAATATCCCATGTCTATTAAGGATCTCTATAGCTGCTTTCTCTCTTGTTGCTCATTTAGGTTAGGAGGCATCATCACCACTGTAAATAAATTATTACGACACTCGACTGGAGTAACTATCAATCTATGCAGCGCTAGCCAATCATCCTGTCTCTGATTTCCCCCCCCCAAAAAAAATCCCACATCTCTGCTGAGTGTTTTCCTTTCCCACTCTGCTTGTTAATTTGTTGTTCACCTCTTCACAAATGTAAGTAATGAAACGGTTTTATTCCTTCTCTTACTACTGTCTCAGAGTGAGTTATTCAGAGTGCCAGTTAATGAGAAAGGGGTAATTTATCTGTTGGATGTGAAACTATTATCTTCTATGAGCCTATACTTCTACTGTAGTAGCTTCAGAAGAGGTAGCCATGTTACTCTGTGCTAACATATGAGTAAAGATGGGCATGAATTTTAAAAAAATCACCAAATTCATTCAAAAAATTGCTAATCCATCCATTCGTGTTCAGACAAATCAATGTCCCCAATGAATACGAATCAATGAATTTTAGTAATTTTTGATTCATCATTGATCTGCTTACAGTGGACCCTCGACTTACAGACAGCTCCACTTACAGACTTTTCGAGTTACAGACTTCTCTGGCTGCAAAATTTAGTTTCGACTTGCAGCCGGATAATCGACCTACAGACCATAAAAAAATCCAAAATGGAACCAAAATGGAACAAAAACGGCTGGTTACGGATTAATCAGTTTTCAATGCATTGTAGGTCAATGGAGCCTCGACCTACAGACTGTTCGATCTCCAGCCACTGTTCCAATACGGATTAATTCCGTAAGTAGAGGGTCCACTGTATAAAATCCCCCCAAGCACCTAGAGATACTAAAATTGCAGGAAGGCTTCCGCTGACTCCCCTCTATAATTCCTCCAAGATTGGGGAAGACTGGATTTCAGATGTCCGAATTAGACACCCCCACACTGCTGCCTGTCTGCCTGCCCTTCACCTGATTGACTCCTACCTATACTGCTGGACTGAACCTATCAAAGAGGTAAGGAAGCAGAACTCTAAATCCCCAAGTTCCCCCATATTTGGGGAGGTTGGGTTGAGGAGGGATTGAGCATATTGCCTTCAGGGAGCGTGCAATGCATTTTGATTCTACGAGTTTCTCATAAACTCTCATTTTCCATTCCACTGGTGGAACATGCTTTCATTTAGAGGCTCTGCTAGGATCGGGAAGCACACAAAATTGCAATAATTGGTCAAGATAGCTTTGCAGAGATGCCCATATACTCTTCCCATGGGGCGAGAAATCTAAGCCAGGCTTTGCTGGATTATGGAAATGCTGATGGCCCCGGAGGCAGAAACCTGGAGCCAGCGCAGGGATACATTAACAAATGAGGAGTGAGTGAAGAGGAAACTGAAAATGCATTATTCTGCCACGCTGGGGTTAGACAAGGTGCTGTACGGTGAATACGACAGCAGCTTCCCGCCTTAACAAAATCCCTGGTTCTCTCAAGGTAACTGAGCAGGAAACCTGCTAATGAGGATGTCTGAAGAAAAGAAAATTCAAAGTTCCCCATGGAAAAGCCTTAATTCAATTCTCAGTATATGTTTTAAAAAAAGGAAAAGGGAAAATGTGCTTAGTTAGTTACAAATTTAGCTTAGTTAATTACAAATTTAGCCCACACATTGCAAGTACTTTTCACAATAGGATACAGAAAGAGTCTTCTCCACTAGGCACCACAAAAGGTGTTGCAGAGCTTTGAATTTCTGGTAAAATTCCTTTTCCTACACAGCAGAAGTACAGAGATTCATGGGGGAGAATAGCTCCAAGTTCCCCATATAGTCCACCCCTTCCTCATTAACTGGCACTTACAGTCTCAGCAACTCATTCTGAGACATTTGTAGGAGAAAGAATAAAAAATGTTTCATTACTGACACTGTGAACAGATCAACAGCAAACTAAGAAAATGGACTTCCAATAGATTAAAGAGAGGGAAAAGGAACACTCAGCAGAGAGGTGGGGTTATCTTTGAATTCAGTGGTTGGAAGGAATGATTGGTTAGTGCCGAATAGATTGACAGACACCTCCCTATCACTCAAAGCATAGGCAGCATGCAAGGTTGCAAAAACTCTTACAAAAGGTAGTTCCAATTTTCAACAACTCTCTGTTTCTAGTTTTCTCTACCAAAATCCCAACTCTTCCTTGTACTATTGGTGGAGTCCGAGAGGAACAGTAATGAAATCTCTTCTTCGCAAACACTGATGTGAAGTGCTCTGACCTGTTCCACTTCAACCAGTGTCCAGCCCACACCACCCACCTATACACACACCCCACCATATTTTCCTTCATCGTCGTTGTTGTTGTCGTCGTCGTCGTCATCGTCGTCATTTCCATGTTGCCAAATTATGCAATGCAGTTCTCTGCTGCGGAAATTCCACCATGTGCCTACGGTATTTCAAGATAAAACACATGTGAAAACGTTCATTTGGAGATGAAAGTGATTTTAAAAATAGCAGTTCTTCATTGGGGGCAGAAAGATTCCTCGATACAGTCTTCATTCTCACAGATTCAGGTTGTCTCAACTTGACAAAGCACTTTGCTGGGAAATGTTCAGGCTCCGTGAGATTTCTTCTTTTAGGGGCAAGGGAGAATATTCTATTTTTTTTCTCGTTAAGGTCTCTTTCATTTCTGCAAACGGTTTGTGCACCAAACGGGAGCGGTTTCCCTTTGAGGAGGAAAGCCCCAAGTACAGGGCAAGCACGGGGCTGAAGTGAGAAACCATTCCCTGGATGCATCTAATTGTTATTAGTCCATGCAATGAAAGGCCAGCCACCAGTACTTTACTTTTTCTGCATTAACTGTACTATTTGCACAGTTTCGCTTTATTTGCACAAACGTTTCGTTCTCGTGCTTCTTTTCTTGCAATATCTCGACATATCAGCCCCCTTCCAGCTGGACAAGGAGAATAGTTTTGTGGGTCCTCATCCATACTACAAGGGAGGCTGAGGGAGGTGAGCGTTTCCATGTAGGAAGTGAGAATAGCGTCCGCTTCAGTTTGGCCTGAATTATTCATCTTCCACCTGCTTCAGTTTGCATCTGAACTTGAATGGATTTGTACACAAAGCAAGGGGTGAGGCTGGCTGGGTGTTAAGACACACGCTGCAGGTTCAGAAATTATTCAGAATCCCAAGTGAAGCGGGAGTTTCCGTCCATCTCCAGACCGATCTAAAGCAAAGTGAAGAATTCTGCAGCAGAATTGGAAATGAATTTGGGCTCTCTGAACTACCAAATATTGGGCAAAAGCCTGTTAATAGGATCATGGAATGATTGCGTCGGAAGGGGCTTTTATAAGACCATCGAGTCCAGCCCCCTGCTCAATATAGGAATCCAAATCAAAGCAGATCTAACAGACAGTTTTCTCTTGAATGTCTCCAGTGTCGAACCGCTCACCACCTCCCAACGTCATTGGTTCCATTGTCGTACTGCTCTAACAGTTAAGAACTTTTTCCTGATATTCAGCCTAAATCTGGCTTCCCCTAACTTGAGCCCATTCTCACGTATCCTGCACTCTGGGATGATCGAGAACAGATCCTACCCCTCCTTTCTAGGACTACTTTTCAAGTATTTTCAGAGTGTTTTCCTATCTCCCCTCACTCTTCTTTTCTCAAGGCTAAACATGCCCAGTTCTTTCAGTCGTTTATTTTTACTATTAAGGCCCCCTCTGCTGAGGCATTCAAAGGCTCCCCCAGGGTAAAAGGAAGCCCTAGTGAGACTTAAAAACAGAAACAGTTGGCTAGGAAGCTTTTGATTCATGAACATTTAGTATTTTCAGCACTCACATCTAGTTTATGTTGGTAGAACTATGCAAACAGGATTTTCTCCATTGCTTTCGCACTTCGGGGGCTAAAAAGAACTTTCTTTTTTCTTTCTTTTTGTAAGCACTTACTGGGGGAACAAAAGTAATGCTGTCAACCGAAGAAGCATGAAGCCGAAAGGAGAAGGAATCAGACCGCTTACATGCCAATTAAAAAATGTCTTGGAAGCCCCAAGACACTATTCTGCCAGAGAAGCATGTCATGGAGAATAAAAGGAGATTGCAGTGTTCATTCATTTAATTTTCGGAGGTAAAATGAGTGTCCATTTTAGATCCCCCCCTTCTTCTTTGCTTTTAGGCAGCTGCAGATCTCCATCCAAACAAACAAGAGTGTTCCTGTGTGTGTGGAATTTGTGCCACTGTGCAGGATTCAGCGGCGGAGGTCAACATAACCCCTGGAACAGGTCCTAAATTTTCTTCATATCCTCCCGTACACTTTGTATGTATGCCCTATCATGACTGTCTTCCCCATAAATGTGGACATTGCTTTATGGTTCTACAGCACCGCATTGATCTTCTGCCCCACCTTTTATGCCAGCAAACTCCACCTTTATTGAACCATGCTCCAGCACTTCTCTCTAAGGTTTTTTTCCCCTTGAATGCAGATCTTGCGATCCATTGATCCGACAGCCCTAACTGAATGAGCTTCTGAGATAATTCCCCCCCCCCAAAGTTTATGTTTGTTGAAATGCCAACAATAAACCCTGTGTCAGAGAAACTGAGGGAACTTGGGAGGCCAGTAATTTAAAAAACTGGAGCACCGTTTCTGTTTTGTCATCTCTGCGTGTGTCACATGGGGGAGGGGATAATTGTTCCTTGTTTCAGAGTCCACTTAGTGAAAACTATACAAACTTACCTTGCAACCATTTACGAGCTCAAATTGCAAAGCCACTTTGTGTATGTGTGTGTGTGTGTGTGTGTGTGTGTGTGAGAGAGAGAGAGAGAGAGAGAGAGTTGGGCAATCTCTCTGAATTCAATTTAGTTTATTTACCAGAGCAGCACAAGCAATCTGATTTGGAATCTAGGACGAGAGGAAACATGAAGGGAATCAGGACGAGGAAGGGAGAGATGCAGCCAAGAATCAAAAGCATGCCAACGCTGGCCCCCAAGTCCATTAATCATTCCTCTCCCTTTGAATGACTTTGCGGTGTGGAAACATGACACAACAATATTGAAAGAGAAGGAGAGACATGGTGGCAAAGAAGAGCCACAGTAAAATGTAAGGAAAAGGTGTAAAGGCTTCATGTTTCTGGTCAACTGTGCTCAAGTAAGCACACCCAATCTATGGGGAAGGGTCGCACGCAGAGTTGCACTGCTGGAGATTTAACAGCAAAATTGACTAAACATTGAAGAGACCTTCTTGACGGCAAGAGCTGAAATGACCACCTTACCGAAATGACCACCTTAGAGGACTATGCGCTGAATATCATTTTGAAACAGAAGTGGGACAGCCCACTGTCAAGGATAGATAGGTGGGTTATAAAATAAATAAATAAATAAATAAATAAATAAATAAATAAATAAATAAATAAATAAATAAATAAATAAATAAATAAATAAATAAATAAATAAAAATTCTCCTACATCAACACTGCACTTGGGGTACCTTTCAATTGTATAATTCAATGACTCTTTTATTTCCTTTCTTTTTCATCTCTCTGAAATTCCTCTCTTGTTTCCCAGTCGTTTTGCCCAGAAGAAATGCTGTCCTATGCAGGGTTATTTCAGTTCCTGTGTAGAGCAGCATCGGTCCTGTGCAGGATTCAGGACACAACCTGAACAAGACTGTGCAGTTTCTTTTTCAGAATCATAGGTGCAAAATGGAGGAGAAAGATGGTGTTGGGGGATAAAAAATAATTTTAAAGGGGTCCTCTTTTCATGGGAAGCCAGAAAAATCTCACCAGTGCGGGGGAAGACTTATAGGAGACTTTTGCCATGACGAGATTTCGAAAATGGATGAGAACCATGCATTTTTTAAGTACTTGTCTCATTTCTCCATTAGGAAGTCCCCATATGGGATATAAGGCAATCTTAACGCAAAAAGTAAGTATAAGTGCAGAAATAGAAGATGTGATTTTCTTTGTAGCAAAACAGCTTTCTTTTCCCCATCCCACACACTTTCCTTTTCCGTCGTCTCTATTTTTGCCAAGTTTCCTCCATCGTCTGCCTAGACATTTTATTATTCAGGAGAGCCTCTTGATTAGACAGTCCCCCAAGGCATTTCGCAAATAAAAATCCTTTAATTGGGACGTCGTTAACTTTTCAAAGAAGAATTCTAATTTCTTCTTCTTTTAAATAAGAGGAAGCATTAAAAAATTGCAGAAGGCTAATCAAGCCACCGTTATTCCACTAGCATTATCTTGCGTTGATTGTCCCCCTCCACGCCTGCCACCCTGTTTTGAACTCAGCAAGGAATTAAAACCATCATTCATAGTCTGCACGTGTCTTTAGAAATGGATACAGACTGTTCAGAATATCTTCATTGGTTCAGCCGAGTCAGAATTTAGGGTTGTACTGAAACGTAAAGCAAACTAGGGTAAGGGTGGGACACAGATTCGTTCACTACCAGATGACCCCCCTATTCAAGGGAACTATTTGCTGATTCACTTATCCACAGTCTGAAAATAATAAAAATATTCAAAGAAAAATCCTAGATAGATATATTTTTAATGACAAAGTTACAAGAACTGTCCACTAGTGGGAGTCAAAACCTATCTTATGTATAGCATTCGCTATTAAAACAGTGTTCTCTAAAATCCGCGTTCCTCAGCATCCACGGGGGGGGGTTTGAAATCAATGCCCCTCAGATAAGGAGGTCCTGCTGTATATCCTAACTTAGTTCATCTTGACTTAATAAATGGGATGATGGGGGGGAGGGGATTCTTTCGCTGATAATTTTTCCCTCTTGAACACAGATTTCGCACATCTGCAATACCAATTTTGTGCAAACCCACTAAGTATGCAAAACTTAGAAAAATGTGGTAACTCTTGCTTTGATGCATAGGCAACATCAAGTAAAAGCACTGGCCGGCTTGTTCGTTGCTTTTTAGTCAGCCTGTTTATATATACAGTGGTGTGTTGACTTACGAACCTAATCCGTCCCAGAAGATGTTCATAAGTCAAAAAGTTCGTAAGTCAAAGTACCATTTCCCATAGGAATGCACTGAAACCCCATTAATCCATTCCGGCTGTTTTTTGTCCTTATGTCAAGGCACAGTTCGTAACTCGAAGCATTAGTTCCCATAGCAATTAATGCAGAACCGGTTAATCCATCCTCTACCACTAGGGAGAGAATTCTTCTTCTTTTAATCTAAGATGAACTTAGGTTTAAAAAAGGGCAGAAAAGGAGGGAGGGAACGAACACCTTTTAAACAGAACACCTTTAAAAACAAGCACCTTTTAAACCAATTTTTACATTTTAAAATTACAGTACCAGGCAGTACCAGGCAGTCCAAAGTCCATTTCCCGCTTTTCCTGTGTTCTTTTGTTTGTAAAGCAAAGCTCCATTTGCAAGTTGAAGCAAACTTTTGCGAACGGAGCTGTTCGTAACTCAAAATGTTTGTTGGTCAAGGCGTTCGTAAGTCAAGGCGCCACTGTACTCGCCCAGTCCGTTGTGTTAACATCGCTCCTCAAAGTTGGAACGACAATCGTTTGAGGCCAAAGGCAAGGGTGAAGCCAAGTACGTTTGGGGCAAACTGCAGAAACCAAGATCGGGGGATTCAGCTTCACCCACGAGGCAAGAAGGCTCAAGAGGACCACAGAGCCCACGGGGAGGCTCTCTTGCTAGAATAAGAGAGCCAGGCTATTAGAGAGTTCTGTGGAGCATAAGATACGTTCACATTCTGATTTTGAATCCCAGTTGTAAGTTCTCTTTGGGAGGCCTAAAGTACACAGATTCCAGCAGTCTAGACTCTCTGCTCGCAACCTGAGTTCAACCCCACCAGGCTCAGATAGCTGGTTCGAGGTTGACTCAACTTTCCATCCTTCTGAGGTTGACAAACTGAACCACCACCACCCGAGATCTGCCCAATAACCCAAACTGGTGGAACTTTATTTCCAATCTCGCATGCTCTCTGTAGTATGAGTGATTGGGAGGGACTTTTTCTGAGCTGGGAGGGGGGCAAATAATTTCTTTTTCCAGCACTAACCAATCATTCCTTTTCACTTTTGAAATTCAAAGAAATTCACCTCTCTGCTGGGTGCTCTACCCGATCTTTGGTCGGTCGGTGGCAGTTGCTTGTTGCTGAAGAATGCAAAGAGGGGGGCTTGTTTGCAAGGGGGGCGCAATGTGTAGCCTGTATAATAAGATTGTAAACCACCCAGAGAGTGCCTTAAGCACTATGTGGCAGTATATAAGCAGTATGCTGTGCTTTTTGCTTTTTATTTTATTTTTTAACAATGCATCAGAAAAAAACTAGCCCAGATTCTGATTTTGGGCCCAGATTACTAACGGTTGGCATTTTTCAGTCCCCCACCCCCCCACTGCCAGCTTGGCCTGAAAAGTGACCACTAAAAACAAGGCAATAAGAAGTGCCTAGAAGTGGTTTATTTTTCACAGCTAGGCTGCACTTAGAATGCCACTTACATCTTGGGAGAGCTCATTAGCTTTGATTGGACCACAAAGCTGATAACAGAGAGTCAGAACGCTTTGCTGGAGCAAAAAGCTCGAGGGCTGCTCAGAAAACAAGGGGGGAGAGCAGAACTTAATCACCAGCATCACCGCACTGCCTGAGAACCCTGCAATCCAAGGTTGACCCTTCTCTAATGAGGATCCCACCTACTCCCACCCCCTCCCCAAGTCTGCCCAATAAAGAGCAAACTATTGGGGTTTTATTTACCACCTCACATGCTGTCTGTAGCCTGAGTGTCTGGGAGGGACTTTTTCTGGACTGATGGGGAGGGTCACCTTTTCCAGCACTAGCCTATCGTTCCTTTTAACCTTTGAAATTAAAAGCCAGCCTCATCTCTGCTGGGTGCTCTACCCTCTTCCGTCAGTTGGTGGCAGTTGTTTGTTGCAAGAAGAATGGCAAAGATGGGGCCAGCCTGGGGTCCTGTGGGAGGGAGTTCCAAAGTCTAAAGGAGCAGTCACAGAGAAGGCCCTGTCCCGTGTCCCCACCAAACACATCTGTGAAGGTGGCAGGACAGGTATGTAATGGGCATGTGATCCGACAGATATGCAGCCATCACCTTTCTAATTCGTTGCTCCAACCTCCACAATCTTCTTGCACCCAAGCAAATATCTGATAGGATTCCCACCAAACTCAACACAATCCTTTCCAAAACTCCAGATGCTCGTGACTTTCTTACCCGGGCTAGACTGGAAGTTAAGAGGAACGGCGATGAGAATAAGCTGTCACTTCCTAACCTTTTAAGATTCATGCACAATAAACAGAGTACTGTTCAAACAGGCAAATTCCGAAGGCCAAAGATGGATCAGGCTAGTTTAGTCAAATGAATGAGAGAAAAAGAGTTTGGAAATGGAGCACCAAGAGACGCAGAATTACCGGGACAATCAACAAACATCAAAACACTCCCTGGGTTTTTTTTTCAACTATCATGTACCAAAGAAGAAACCAAAGACAATGAAGGTCTGCATGCAAGAACTGGCTGCGCAATGTATTAACACAGCACACTTTCTCTGACAGACGTGGTGGTGCTGTGGGCTAAACCGCAGAAGACCAGCAGTCGTAAGATCGAATCCACGCAACGGAGTGAGCGCCCGTCACTTATCCCAGCTCCCGCCAACCTAGCAGTTTGAAAGCATGCAAATGCAAGTAGATAAATAGGGATCACCTCGGTGGGAAGGTAACAGCGTTCCGTGTCTTAAGTCGCACTGGCCATGTGACCATGGAAGATTGTCTTTGGACAAACTGCTGGCTCTATGGCTTGGAAACGGGGATGAGCACCGCCCCCTAGAGTCGAACACGACTGGACAAAAATTGTCAAGGGGAACCTTTACCTTTACCTTTACTGTCTCTGAAAACATTACGATTAGAAAGTGCTGGTGAAATACTTATTCAAGATTACAAACTCAATGGACCACTAGCCACATCTCTTAGTGTTATCCTTCTGTGGCGCTATTTTGTAGAATTTCAGAGATACACTCTGGCCTTCTTTTACCGCCTGAATTGCTAAATTAAACCCAAGTAATTGAGGCCAGTCTGGATATGATCTTAACCCGATCCAAACTGATCAGAACTGGCCAGACTCAGCCTAATTGTCTGCACAGCTTTAACTGCTGTATTCCACCACCACCCCGCCATTCCTAGGATTAGTTATTGGCAAAAAGAGCTTTGAATTAGAATATGCAGATATTCTTTATTCCTGGTTTACAACTTTGGGCTTTTTCCAATCCTGGAATACTGTTGAAAAATATTCCTCATCTTTGTTTTCCACTTATTGATAATGGAACTATTTTTTTAACTTCCAAGGGAAATAGCTCAGTTTATGAAACCAACGTTATGTTTCCAAATCCGAGGGGCTTCACGGTATGCATTTAGA
Source organism: Pogona vitticeps (assembly GCF_051106095.1). Classification (NCBI taxonomy): domain Eukaryota; kingdom Metazoa; phylum Chordata; class Lepidosauria; order Squamata; family Agamidae; genus Pogona; species Pogona vitticeps. The sequence continues at coordinate 4,292,139 of NC_135794.1, read as the reverse complement.
GGGTGGGAGAGAATCTTAGTACCTCTTTCTTCAGAAGAACTTTCCAGATTGGAAGACCTTCCTATCTAGATTGGAATGAAACTGAGAGTTTTTTTAAAAAAATGGGAGAAACCAAAATCCAAGGTGGGGCTTTTAATGTTTCACTCCTATACGCCTTCCGGTGTATGCAACCAGGATTGGGTTGAATCAGGGTTGCTACCATGTCTATATGGATCGATGTCTCTGCAAGTCATTGTTTTAACCTGAGGGGCTTTCTTGTCTTTAATGCATACATATTTACTTGGTACCCCATGGTTCTTTCCATGTAGGAAACAGCAACAGTTATGCTGAATGGCCCCACACAGTTGGATAAAGGTTTCAGTCCATTTGTGATGAATTCTAAAAAATCTTCACACCGCATTTTTGGGACAGAATGTATTTGGGGGTTGAAGAACTTTCCCTGTTGCTATACCCTCAATGAGAAACTCTTCCTTTAGATTGGCTCCATTTTTGCTGAGTTTCTAACAGGTGGCTAAAACTATTTTGTCCCCTGGGGCTTTGGACCTCTAGGCTTGGCTTTTAAAATTGGGTTTTGCAGTGTCGTAGGTCCGTGCTTTTGCAGAACATTTTAAAAAGCAAAAAAGAAAGAAAGAAAGAAAGAAAGAAAGAAAGAAAGAAAGAAAGAAAAAGAAAAGAAAAGAAAAGAAAAAGAAAAAAAAGAAAATTTGCTTCTTCTATACCAGCGATCCCCAACCCCTGGTCTGCAGCCCGGTGGCGGTCTGTGGCCTGAGCTGGACCGGGCTGCCGAGACAAACCTCCCGGCCCACCCCCCTCACGCACTCACCCCCGCATAACCCATTTGCACCTGTGCGTGCGCTCCAGCATGCCCATGCGAGTGCCGCACCACCATTTGTGCATTTGCATGAGCACAAGCATGTCCAGACAAACGCTGTGCCACCATTTGCACATGCACATGAGCACAAGAGCACCCAGACAAGTGCCACACCATCATTTGTGCATGCACACAAACGCAAGTGCACCCAGACAAGCGCCACACTGCTGTTTGCACATGCGCACGAGCACGGGGGTGTCCCGCCTTCCCCAACCAGTCCGCAAACTCAAAACAGTTGGGGACTACTGTTCTATAACACCCCATTGCGTTTAAAGCACTCTCTGGGCAATTTACAATTTAATTAAGCAGGCTACATATTGCTCCACTCCAGCAAGCTGGGTGCTCAGTTTTACCAATCTTGGAAGGATGGAGGGCTGAGTGAACCTTGAGCCAACCACCTTGAATTGAGTCCAGGTCATGATCAGAGTCTTGTCTGCAATACTACAGTTTAATTACTGTGCCATGAGGCTCAAATATTTTGAACAAATAAATAAATAAATTGAACACAAGACAAAGTGAAGCTGATTGACATCGCCACTTTCTAATCCATAAATACTAGATTAGACAGGTTTGAAAACAGAGATCTGGGGTCCCTGTTTGAACCCTCTGCTCCTCTGTCTAAGACCTCTAGCAAACGTTCTGCCAGTGAACCCGAATCATTCACTGAACATTTGAAATATTCAGAGAATTTTTGTAGAAACTTCTACACCAACATTTTTAGGAGGAGTATTCATTAGGAGGAAATTTGGGAGCTTTGCTGAGAGACGGGAATAATAAATAAAATAACACAGGCCTGCGGGTTATCTATAACAAGCCATCTTTAGAACCACTGGGTTACAGAATTTTCTGAAGGAATAGACTTCAGAAAAGCAAGAGAGAGATACTAGTTCAAGCTGCTGGTTTTGGAGAAGAAAACCAAAATGCAACCAGAAAATAATAGTCATCTGAACAGGCCAGAAAGAAAAGGTAGAAAAACAGGTATTTCATATTTTAAACCATTAAACCAGACTAGATGTAGAGAGATTTATCTTTCTTATTATAAGCACCAGCTCACATCTACTTTATTATCTCAGAAAGAGACATGCTGTGGAAAAACTCAAATTCATACTCACATCAGAAGCTGGTGACTAAAGGTGTACATGTGTGTGGTTTTTGGACTACAACTCCCAGAATTCCCCAGGCTGTAATACCTCCTGAGGCACTGGGGGAGTTTCTGTCAAAGAACACTGGGAACTCTCTTTCCAAGAGGGCAGTCAATCCAAGCCAGGTTTTCGTTCTTACTGTGGGAGCTATCCGTTGTGCTGAATCCTATCACCCACAAGTTTGGGGTCTTTTATAGCTCCTTTACTGTTTGGACTCAAATCCAAAGCAGTCTACCTCGCCACACACACTAAATCAAAATCAACAACCTCCACTACTTCACGCATTTCCTCTTCAAAATATTAGCTTAGCAGGAACATTCCTCAAGTCAAAAGTACATTATGTCTTCGGCCTACCTAAGTCAATGTTGACATTTTTAAAAACAGCTTCAGAGAAACAGAACCTCTTTCTCCCTGCAATTTTATTTATTTGTACTTTTATGTACTGTATATTTGCAATTCCCAGAGACCGTGATGTACTTTAGAAGGATATTTGAGACGTTCTCCCACTTTTAGATAATGAAAAGAAGAGCAATCGTAGAAGAATAAGTCATCGCATAATATCCATTCACCTTGGATATGATTATCTCTACCTCTGTTCCTGAACACTTCAAGCTATGTAAGATAGGCAGGGACTTTTCACCAATGGCTTCTTCTTTTTCAAAGCTTTCCCCTCAAACAAGCATACAGTGGTGCCTCGCCTAACGATGTTAATTTGTTCCAGCGAAATCGCTGTAGAGCGAAAACGTCATAAAGCAAAATTAAAAAGTCAATTGAAATGCACTGAAAACCGTTTAATGTGTTCCAATGGGCTGAAAACTCACCATTCAGTGAAGATCCTCCATAGGGGCAGCCATTGTCCATAACTGTGCAGCGAGGAATCCGTCCCTAAGCACAGCGGGGGGCCATTTTCTTCAGCCGGTGGCCATTTTGAAATCCGACGATCAGCTGTTTTTGATCGTCGTAAAGCGAGAATCCGTTCCCGAAGCAGGGAACTGAACATAGTTAAACGATCGCAAAAACCTCACCATCAAGCGGATTCGTCGTTAAACGGGGCAATCATAAAGCAGGGCACGACTATACCCTGGGCTGATTTAACAGCTTGGTGGGTAGGAGCACCTGGATGAGAATCTCCAACAAGCAGCTTGTTGGAGAAGAGCCAGCCGATATGGTCTTGCACAAGCAACAAGGTCCCAGAATGCCCCCAGAAGAAGGAAATGACAAATTACTACTGATCATACTGAGAAAGTTGAGATCGACTTGATGGCACACCAACACCATTAGAGATGGACACAAACCACCAGTTAATCCTTCAGCTCAACAGGAAGTTCGATGCTTCCCAGACCCACCTCCTCCAGTGGGCAAGGAAGCTGGGGTGCTGCCTGGAGGTGGATGCCTGCCATTGAAGGATGGGCTGGGAAACACTGAACACTTGTTCAGGCAAAGGATGAGCAGGCATGAACCACTGAACCGGGGGTTCATGCCCATCTCTATGTATCATCATTATTAATAAAATATATACGGAGCCATCTTTTTGACCTTTTAAAAGTGGGACTTGGAAACATATTTGCTTTTATCTGTATTCAGTTAAAACTGTTCTGAGTTGGATGGTAAATTGCTTTGACAGACAGCTATGCTACTCTAGTGTTGTTAACCTCTGGCTGCTTTGTTTTGTAACTGGAACCTCTGACTGCTTTGTTTTGTAACTGGATACTTTTGTTTGCACTTTAAAATCACGCAGGAAATTGACATTGAATAAGATAGGCACTCGATTCCATTGAATGGTGAAGTCTTTGGGATATATGATTAATGTACTTGCTCCACAGGGGAGAAAGAATAATACTGCCTCCAACTTGACCAAATGGGTTAAGGATCTAAACAATATATCCTCAACCAGCCCAACTTTTAGCATCCAATGTTTAGGATCTAAATTTGCACTCCTGGCCCCTCTGTGGCCTCCACTGGGCCTGGACACATCAAAAAGGTAGAAAACTCGATATTAGTCAGATGTCTACTTCCAGGTTTGACTTGGGGTGGGTGGGTCAGATGGAGGCTGGAACTGTGATTGTAACCATCCCCATGCAAACCACCCATAGGCAGAGGTCTGGAAGTGCAAAATACATACATGTCTTGATAGTCTTTCTTTGCAGGAGGACATGGGGGAGGGAAACTCCATGGAGCCCTGGGTGCTACAAAAATAACCCTTTTTCTCCCCCCCTCCAACTTGCCCTAAGCCTAGCAAATGGCTTCAGAGACTTGGTTGTAGCCCTTTTCAATTCCCACCCTAACTAAGTCAACACCGACGCTCGGATGCCACCTACTGATTCCTGACACCACCGCAAACAGTGTGGGTTGGTGTGTGATGCATTGCTGTAAATAATGCTTCATGAAGGAAATTCACTAACCATAACAAGAGAGACACTGTGCAGAAACCAACACTTAAATCACAGGGAGCCCATTGGACAGAATTCAGAAAGAGATTTTGAATGGCCTTCTTCACAGCGGCTGGAGATTTAATTCATTTAATTATTTGGACTTCAGCTTGACCTGCAGAAACCACCAGGGATCTTAATGCTACCTACTAATAAAATTCTGTCCTTCTTTATATATATTTTTCTCCTACTGCCTACGCTAGCTGAGCTGCAGGCCCTCTAAGCAGCATTTATGACTCACTAACCTCTTTTTGGGACATGGTGGCGCTGCGGGTTAAACCGCAGAACCCTCTGTGCTGCAAGGTCAGAAGACCAGCCCTCGTAAGATCGAATCCATGCGACGGAGTGCGCTCCTGTTGCTTTGTCCCAGCTTCTGCCAACCTAGCAGTTCGAAAGCATGCAAATGCAAGTAGATAAACAGGTACCACCACGGTGGGAAGGTAGCGGCGTTCCGTGTCTAGTCGCGCTGGCCACATGACCACGGAAACTTGACTACGGACAAATGCTGGCTCTATGGCTTGGAAACGGGGATGCGCACCGCACCCTAGAGTCAGACACGACTGGATTAAATGTCAAGGAGAATCTTTACCTTTACCTATCCTCTTTTATCCCAAGTCAGTGTAATCCTACAGAAGAGCTTGTGGTGGCCAATACAGAAATATAGGGCAGCATTTTATTGCTTTGTTTTGCTGGTATAAATGCAACAACATAAATTGCATTAGCTACCACTAATAGATCACCAATCTGTCTTCCACATCACACGCCAGTCACATGAGCAGGTGTGCAGTGAGGGAAATGAATGACAGCTAGTTATCTAGCAAATTGATATTACAGTTTACACCAGTGCACATATGCTGGTGTAACTAACCAACAGGATTCTGGCCATAGTACAGTTAGAAGGAAAAGAAAGCTAAACCTATAGATGTCATCACTACTCATTTAATTCTTAGTTCTTGTTCATTTACATCATCTCAGTCCTATGAGACACCTCAGTGGTGTGTTGTAAAGCTCCAGAAGACTCCTGACCTTCAGATGATAAGGAGACCGAGAACGTTGTTTTTAAGCATTAAGGTCTCCAACACTTGGCTAAACTGTGTCTCTGAAATTTTGGTGTCCCACAAGCACCACATACACACGTGGACCCACAAGCACCACATACACACCACCAGAAAATGAATGATTCATTGAGGATGCACATTTCTGTGCAATTAAATTCCTGGCCCATAAGGAACTTTAGGCAATGAAGGAAAGGCTGAATGCTCGACAGCCCTTTGATGGGTGAGTTGGGGAAGAGAATCCATCCAACAGAGACCTTGGATGTAGCTTGAAGCCTATATACTTGACCTGTGTTTGCAGCCTGCATTTGGGAACTCACTCGTAAGAAACAGACCTGGCATGGATATCTGCCAGGAGATTTACATATGTTTTTTCTCCCCCTCCACAACACAGAAGTACCCAACCTAATAAAGACTGGTATGGGTCAAAAGCTAGCATGCGTTGATTTTGATTTTTTTTTTTTTTAGTGGTCTGATAAAAATGTCACCTGCTCTTTCTTTTGAATTGGGTAAAGACCATGCCGTTTGTTTATTCCCCCCCCCCCCCCGATTTTTAAAGATGTAGATAACTGAAATAACCTGGTCAACACCATTGAGAAAAGACCGAAAGAGCTGGGCATGTTTTAGCCTTGAGAAAAGAAGACCGTGGGGAGTTAGGCTAGCATTCTTCAAAAACTTGAAAGGTAGTCGTACAGAAGAGGGGCAGGATCTGTTCTCAGTCATCCCAGAACGTAGGACATGTAACAATGGGCTTAAGCTAGAAGAAGCCAGATTTCAGCTGAATATCAGGAAAAAAATCTTTTAACTGTAAGAGCAGTACGACAACGGAATTATTGACCTAGGGAAATGGTGAGCGCTCCAATTCTAGCGGCACTTAAGAGAAAACTGAATCCTCTGTCAAATCTGCTTTGATTTGAATTCCTGCAGGGGGTTGGACTTGATGGTCTTCTAAGCCCCTTCCATCTCAATTATTCTATGATTCTAAGCCTGCTCCTATACTTTGAAGTGGGCTGTGTGAGGTTTTCTGTGTGTTATTTCTTCAATGAATTAGATATTATTCTTCCTTTCCGATTTGATAAATGAAGAGCTAAAAACTTAATAAGCTCTTTAAAAAGAATTAAGAAGCATAGCTTGCTTAACTTGGAGGTTGTGTTTTGAATAGAAATGGGCAAACACTTCAGCATTTGCCTGAGACACTGTCATGATTCTGCAAACATAGGGAAATACGGCTGGGTTCATAAATGCACACTAGCTTAATGAGTTTGCCCTCTCCAGAGCGGACCATGGACCGGAATAAGAAGTGCAACTGGAAGGACATGCGATCTGAACCTCTTGTCAAGTTTTTGCCCTGCCGATCCAAGAATATGTTGGACAGAATGCACATTTCTGGAACATGGGCATTAAAAAAGTATGCATAGGAAAAGATATACAGTATAGCTTAGAAAAATATAGATAATGAACCTCTGTTTTTCAAAACAAATACAACAGGCATGCTTAGGCTGAGTTTCATCCTCAAAACACCTGTGGGTGAAATTGGTCCTCCCCCATTTTTTTGGCTCATGAGAAGTGATTTTCACATATGGGCTCTTGGGTCTCCTGGAATTTCACTTCACCAGAGTGATTGCAGAAAGATGCTGGCTCAGAGAATTCACACGGAGGATCTACATGCTCCCTTGCTTTCTTCTCATAAATGACAAGTCAAAGCCCCTAGAATTTGCTCCTTATTGCGAACGATTCCTATGGATCCCCGTCAGAGCTCCTGAAGATGTGAAAAACAGCTTTTGTGCAAATTAAGCAACCCATGGAAATTGCACAAACCTGCAAGAGCTGCCACTTTGTTCTCTTGACTTTAAAGAATGAGACACGTTGGAAGGGCTGGGTGCATCTTTTTTTGAAATATCACCCCGTCGTTGTGTGTTTTGCTTCTCAAGGGGGTAGTGGTTAAGAGACCATTGGCAGCTCGGATGAAGAACACAGGCTTCTTTCTCTGTTTTGTACACAACATCATGGTCAAGGCAAGGGCTCTCTTAAGTGTGTTGGCACACTCCCTGCTGCCTTCTCCAATGAGGAGAATGTTGATCCTCCTTCTCCTCTCATGCAAAGGCCAGAAGCTGTGCGAGAGCAAGACGGCAAGAGAAAAACAGGACTTGAAAGACACCAAGACTGAACGGCTGAATAGCTCAGTGGTTCAGGTCTCTGGCTCCAGAGCTGAAGGTTGGGAGTTCCATTCCCCACTGTGCTTCCTTGGCGGGGGATGGACTCAATAATCCATAGGCTCCCTTTCAGCTCTGTAGTTCCAAGATGATGGTGATGGTGATGGTTCAACACAATGCCTTCTGGTCGAGAAATCTTAAAAGCGAAGCACTTGCTTCTCTGCAAACATACAACCTTCAAGCATCTGTGAAGATCAAGATCATCCCTGCACCTTAACGTCCTTTTCCTTGAGTTTGCCTCATTAATCTCTGTTCGCTCTTTTGCTGTTCCTTCCATTTTTTTCTCCCTTAGGATCCCTTCCCTTTCGCTTGCCCTGCTCTACTTTCCTGCCTGGTTGCTTATCCTGCACCTGTCCGTTCCTACAGAATTGGATCAGCAGGCACAGGTGGGTGCGCGTCAAGTCAAGAAAGCCAGATTCTGCCTCCTTTGCAAGTAAGAGCGAGAGAGAGAGAAGAGGTATCGTCTGCTCTGGCTGCCACCTTCAGCCGCTTAAAAAGAGAAAGAGCCCAATTGAGCAGGGCAAGCGCTGTAGAAGTTAATAAATGTTAAGGGCTGGTCTATAAATCACAACAGCCAAGAGGTTACCTGGGCAGGAGGTTTAACAAGGTAGCAGAGGGGTTTCATTTAAAAGCCATTTGTCTGGGAGGTCTAATGCAAAAGAGTCAAATAACTCTTTGGCGGAAGAAACAGAAGCTGCTCAGACACCAGACTCTCTTGAAAGGCAAGGTCTGAAATGCAATTTTCACCTTAAACACTGGCAAAGGCAGTATCTTTCGACTAGAGATGGGCACAAACCTGAAAAACGATGAATCAGGGTGGTTTGTGACTACCCACAAACTACCCCCGAATACTGGAAAAACACACCAGTCCATGGTCTATTTCTCCCAGTTTGTGCCTGCAGGGAAGGGAACCTAGTATCTCCACTTCCTATGGGTTGGGGTAACTATCATTCTATCCAGCACTAAAGAGAGTCCTACATCTCCACTCATTGATTCTCTTTTCTTTTCTAGAGTGCTGAAGTTTGTTTGCTGAAAGCAGTCATGTTTGTCAGTGTGCTGTTTGATCTGTTCAGTTGTGAGTAATAATAAAACCTTTTATTCTTCCTCTTACAAATGTCTCTGCATGAGTTACTGAGACTGTAAGTGCCCATTATTGAGAAAAAGAGGTGGACTCGTATTCTGGGGACCTTGAAGCTATTCTGTGCTGTGAATCCCTCCACTTCTGATGTGCAGCTAGAGGAATTTAACATGAAATTCAAAACTCTGCAGGATCGCCTTCCTTCTTTCACCCTGACAAATTCAGTAGTCGCACACTTCAGCTGTCGACGGAAAATGCTAACATCTCTCCTCCTCAGTCTTTCTCCTGCCAATTCTCTCTCCTTCCAAGAAATTGCCTCTTTAACTGAAGTGAAAAATCACTGAACGGGAGGCTTTAAAGCTGAAGAATGAAGTCTAGATTATGAGAGAACTCTCACATACTCCCCCAACAGAAGAAGAAAAAGAAGATTCCTGTAGGGAGATGGGGCTCAAGAGAAAGGCATTCCTAAGTATAGCCATGGGTGGCCTTCCATGGGGCAGTTCTCCCTACTGACAGCTGAATCTTGACTGCTTGAGTACATTAGCTCCCATACAGGTGCATGGTAAGAATGCATTGCCTATAACAGTGGTTCCCAATCTTGGGTCCCCAGATGTTCTTGGAATCCCAGAAATCCTAGCCAACACAGCTGGTGGGGAAGGCTTCTGGGAGGTGCAGTCCAAGAACATCTGGGAACTCAAATTACTGGCCTACGCCATGCATGGTTCATCTGGAACATGACTGTGGCAGACAATTAGAGATGAGCTATGCCCATGAATATCAAACATTTCATGTGTCTCATGAACAGGTCAATACTAGTCAATTGTCAGTTGACCGGAGCAGTGGGCGGAAAGCCACAGAATGAAATTGGAAAAGGGAAAAGTGGAAAGTTATACATCTAGGGGACAAAAACCACAAATGCACAGATGGGGAGATACTTGACTCAGGAAGACAACGAGTGAGAAGGATCTTGGAAGGGTTGGAGATCAAAAGCTGAACATGAGCCAACAGAATGGCTTCCAAAAAAGGCAGCTGCGATTTTAGGCTGCATCAGGAGACGTACAGTCTTCAAATCCTGTGAGATACTAGTTCCCCCTCTAATTCAGCACAGTTTAGGCCTCATCCAGAGGGCAGGTCTGGATGCTGCGCTTCAAGAAAGATGCCAGCAAACTGAAACAAGTTCAGAGGAGGGCAGCCAGGATGATCCTGGGATTGGAATCCAAGCTCTGTGAGGAAAGACTTAAGGATCTGGGCATGTTGATCCTTGGGAAAAAGAAGACTGAGGGGAGATCCGATGGCACTTCTTAAAATACTTGAAAGCATCTGTCACACAGAGGAGGGGCAGGATCAGTTCTTCATCATCCCAGAGTGCAGGACATGTAATAATGGGTTCAAGCTACAGGAAACCAGATTGAGCCTGAATATCAAGAAAAACTACTTAACGGTTAGAACAGCGATGCTGGAGGTCTTCAAGAGAAAATTGGACCACCGCCTATCAGACCTCCTTTGCTTTGGATCCCTGCCTGGAGCAGGGGGTTGGACTAGATGGTCTTATCAGCCCCCTCCAACTCCATGATTTTACGATTCTGCGAACGCTCAGAAAAGGCCTATGGTTGGAATGTAAGCTTTGCCACTGGTCTTGAGTGTGGCAAAGCTTACATTGTGTGGCACCACATAACTTGTTGTTGTTGGCATGCATGTGGGCTCTTCCCACAAGCTAATCTCTCCCCCTTCCTTAGACTCTAAAAGAGGCTGGGATGAGGCCGGTGGATGGGGTTTGTTGTGACGGCGCTGCCTCTGTTGATACGTCTCTATTCTAAATTTCTATAATTTTGTCTTAATAATACTCTGGAGAGTTCCCAGAATAAACACAACATTCTTTCCCCCTCCCAGCCAGCATTTGGTGCCTTGAGGGGGATTAAAGGAGGTTTCTTCTGCTAAACTGGGGATTGGCGGTGGCGGGGGGGGGGGAATGTTGTGTTTCTGGAAAGTGGAGATCATTAGCAGGATATTGTTCAGAGGTGACAGCTTTTTCTTCTGTGCTGCGCTGAACCTGGTATTAACACTCAAGGATTGTTGCTGGTTGATTTTCTCTCTTTCTCTCTCTTCCTCCCTCTGAACCCCCCCCCCAGCTCCCACTTGGCTGCTTTCCTAATTACACACAATGGAAGGGATTGTATATGGGTGTGAATCCTTGCTTGTCTCGTCTTTTCACACAAGGCTACAAATTACATAATTATTCCCCTCCTCGGCAAGAGGGAAATATATGTTCTGACACCCGCAGGGAGAATCTTTTCGCTGGATTTTGAATTTCACAAAACAAAGACGGCGGTGGTTTGGTGGCATGGACTTTTAAGTCTTAGAAGCAGTGGATGGGTATTTTGCATCTTGCGCTCATTCTGTGTTCCCTCTGCATTTCTGTGCACACTCAAAAGAAAAGGACCCTGGTTTTGCACAGAGATATACTGCATCAACTGCAAACAACTTGACAGGGGGGGAAAAAAGAAAGAGACGCTATTAATTTCTCATTTTGGAGGCAGTGGGTTTGTCAGGCAGTGCTACCCCCTTGGGATTGTGAAGAGCTATCCATCAACACAAACACACAGTAAATCACAGAAGCCATCCCATAATCTATTCTGAGATATTCTCTAGCACAGTTTTTTAGGGCAACACTGTCAGGTTCTGTCCATCCGTAAACTTACTCCCACTTACTAGGTCTAGTTTAGGAAAGTAATCCCTTTATCCATGTTTTAATACTCTTATACATCTCGTCTGGATGGAGAGATGGTGAGCAGAAAACTCACTGCACCACCTCGTCCTTGATGGATCTCCCTGTTTGAAAGAGTGCCGGGGCAGACAAAGGCCCTCCATAACTGGGCCCTGGAGACTTTCGTCTGTGTGGCTGCTCCTCAGGGCGGAAAAGAGGGGGACGTGATGAGTCAAGTGGTCTATGTTCTCCCAACTTTGAGAATGCCACACAGGAACTCCTTTAAAAATAGTATTGTTTTTAAAAGGGAAAACAATGACTATATAATATCCATACAGATTGTAATAGAGTTCCACATATCCAGAAATTCTGGATTTTTAAAAAATTCTGAATTCTGAATCTAAATTTTGGCGCTAGTGCACTTCCCTAAAAATAGCCCCCTCCTGCCCTCTAGTGGCCGAAATATTTTTTTTTAAAAAAAACTATTATTGTTCTTTTGATAAAGTGGTCAGGAACATCTTTTGCAGCATGGAGAGCTGCTAGGGGAACAGAAAATGGCAAATATGCCCCCCCACAGCCTTGTAGGGTATTAAAAAATCCCTTTGAGCCACTTTTAGGGCAGAAGGATAAAAACTGGGATGCAGGAGGCCTGGTGGCTGCATTTAGATCCCTGGAAACCCCTGGGCTACACATTTTCTCCACCTCTCCTTCAATCAATTGGGAATATGTGTTAGCAAGGTAACATGTATAAATAAAGGTGCACATTTACTAAAATGTGTAGGAATTCCAAAACTGTCCCCCCAAAAGAAGTCTCTTCACAATTTAAAAGGACAGGAAGAAAGTTTGGGAAGATCCCAAAGAAATCAAAACCGAGTAATTTTCCAGTTCCTTGGATAGTGTGGTTGTTACCGATTGGATGGTAAGGCATTCTGTATATGCTTAGAGGAACTCTTATCTCACATCCTCTTGTGATGCACCCTGGTATTCCGGAGATGTTTCAGAACTACGCCCAGCTCAGATGAACATCTGGAGAAGTCCCGATTTCTAAAAGCTCAGAGAACTTGATCATAGGTGTAGGGCTGTGACCACACAGTGCAAGCATGGCTTTGACACAGTATGAGGACATTTTATTTATATTTTAATTTTTGGTTCTGTTGCCTTCTTGTGTTACTGTTATTATGCCTTATTTCTATCGCTGTAAACTGGCCAGAGTGGCCTCTGGCCTGCTGGGTGGTATAGAAGCTAAATAAACAAATAGAAATAAAGAAATAAGTATCTCACGATGGAAGGGCACAAATTCACCCACCCGGAGCATGAATCCTGCCTCCATTCACTTCTTCCCAGCCAAGAAGGCTCAGCTCTAATCCCACACAATCAGACCCAAGGGTCCCTCCTCCTGTCTACCCCCTCTCCCCACAGAGGCCAATCAGATGGGCCCCACATTTAACCAATAGGAAGCACAGCCCTAGATGCCAAGAATGCAACTTACTGTTCTACAGAGTTATAAATGTCAGCACTTACAGACATATAGGGGAGAGAAAAAAGGAACCAGCCATTTGGGGGTGCATACGTAGTTCCTCCTGGACAAAAACTATTGCCAGTTAGCAGGCAATGGAGCGTGACAGAAATATGGAGGCAACTGTTTCACGTTGCCCGTTTTGAAGCTATTAAGCAAACCGGCTGGTCCTGGAACGAGCATCTGACACAACTTTGGTTATAGCATCCCATTTCTACTGCTTCTGTTTTGTGCTCGGCTTTTATGACACGGCAGGTCTCCGGAACAACCTATTGATTTCGACATCACTACTTAAGACGCCACTTAAGAAGTCTCCTGGAGAGTTTTCATCTATCATCCCAGCCATTCTAATAATTCAGGTTCATTTTAGCAACAGCGGCATAAGCAGCTATTTCGATGTGGTACACTTAATGCATCCCAAACACTAAAAAGTACAGAGAGGGTTGCAATGTCCTTGACTCGTGTGCTTCCAGAGGTACATCCAAGAGCTTTGATGACCGACACTGTGGTCCATGGATCACCCTTGGTTCAGAAGGGTTCTGCAGGTCAACGGTGACTCCAGTTTCCCACAGGTGGCAAATCTACCCTGGATTTCAGACTTTACTCTGCAGAAGTGACCTGTCCAAGGTACTGAGTTCTAGAGATTGCCTGATAGGCTCGGCATAGATCCTTTAACATTCAGGCTGAAGCCTGAACAAGACTCAATAGTCCCCCGTTCCTACAAGTGACCTGTGAGAGCATTGATGAGTCAAATCTGCATTGGTGAGAGTGACACATGGACTGGGCAAACCCATCATGGAGGCATTGAGAGAGAGAGAAAGGAAATTATCATTTTTGTCTTCTTGACGTTCTTGTTCGTTAAATGTCAGCTATGTCTACAGTATATCATGAACATGCTTACTCACAGGAATTACATTTACACTCTTCATGGTGTATGATGTCAATACTTCCACTGCTGATTTAGGAGAGCCCGTGATCAAGGAAGTGATCTTACTCTTGAATATCTACAAGTCTTCTGCCTTGTTACCAAAAGACCACACAACTGCAGCAGAGCTACGACACTTGTGTGTGAGTGCAGGACTGCGTCAAGCCCACCCATCAACTTTTGTACCAACTACTACATGGCAGTTTTTTGGAAAAGTCTACTGCTTTCAGACATGGCTACTTAAAACTCTAGGAAGACGTCAACAGAAATTGCTGCTACTCAGTTGAAGGAATAGTGACAGATACTCATCAGGTAGCAAAACCATGTGGGTGGGCAGCCAGGCAGGCGGAATATGTAGGTAAGTAAGGAGGGAGGGAGACAGATACAGAGACATTCAACCCAAATTCCATATATGGAGAAACTGAATTACACAGCTGGGAAATTTGCAACAAATTCTCTTATTTTGCACAATTCCATATTGCATAATTTCTTGGGGAAATTCTTGCAATGCATGTCTTGGTTTGACTAGACATGGGAAGGGTTGAAGATAGGAGAAGGCAAAGGGCGTCCTTCCAGATGCATCTTCCAGCAGACCTAACTAAGATGGCCAACAGTCAGGAACGCTGGAAGTTACGGTCCCACAACCCTTGGAAGACAGGTCCTGCTGCAGTAAAAGAGCGAATCCCAATGCACATAATCTACTCCCAATACTACTGGGAAGGCTTTTTTTCCCAGACCAGTCAATCCCTGTAAAATTCATTCAAGTCCTCCACTGGTTTCTAAGACCTCAGCAGGCATTGCTCATGCCTTTCACATTTACATCCTTAAGGCTAGAAGCATTTGTCCTTCACAATCATGTCCAAGTTGCCAGTTTCCAGATTGTCGAATTCAATACATACTTTGCATTTTTATCCTGCAGGCATAGGGAACCAGCCCAGTTCTGCTCTGCAGAAGGGTCGTTACATACGGCGATTCTAAAAGGAACCTAAAGAAACAAATGGTGGCCTTACCTTTGCAGAATCCCAAGACCGTGAATGGAATTTCCAGCCACTGCTGAGCGCTCTCTTCAAACTATTTCTCATGCAAACAAAGATCCAGTTTTAACACTGAGCATCTAAGGAAGGAGGCTCAGGGATTCTCTTGGCAAGCCGAACATCAAGAACCACTCATGGCTTCGGGATGTAGAAGGCTGAAGAGAAAAAAAGAAGACAGGTTTGGCTTTGTTTTAAGGAGGAATTTGGGAAAACAGAATGAGGGTCGCAGTACTGTAGATTTCACAGAACTCAAAAATGGCATGTAGAAAATACTCTCTATCAAGATCAGGAAAAGCGATGGGTGCTCTATATTGCCCTTGAAAGTGAGCTGAGGCAGAACAGTGACCACCCGTACACACCCGCAGGAGAATGGGAATACCAATCTACCTAAAGAGGAGAAAGATCAGATGAGATAAAGAGGAAGATAGGTGAAGTGGCCCTAACTGTACATCTACTTTCTGATTTCTAAGGGGTTTTAAAATATATTTGGGGAGATGCTGGAAAACAGGATGATGCAGCCTCTTGGGCAGTCTCATTCTGTCTTCACACCCATCATCTCTCATTCCCTCTAAAGCATGTATGACATTAATCCGTTCCAGGATTAATGTCGCTATCCGGAAACATCACTATACAGAAAGGAAAACCCCATAGGAATACATTAAACTCCATTTAATGCGTTCCTATGGGGGGAAAACTCAACAGTAAGCAAAGATTCCCCATCCGGCCGCCATTTTCGCTGCCTCGGTAAGCGAGGGCAGGGTGTGAAAATGCTGCGGGTGGCCATTTTCTGCACCCGGCGTCCATTTTGGAACCGCCAATCAGCTGTTTCCCTAACATCACAATGCGAAGATCGGTAAGCGAAACGCTTACCGATCATCACAATGCGATGTTTTGCCACCTAAAACATTGCAATGCGATCACTAATGTGATCGCAAAAAACACATCGCTATGCGGATTCGTCGTTAAACAGTGAGCTCGTTAAGCGAGGCACCACCCCTACTGTACATCCCAAGCATATGTATCTATAGCATGGCATTTCTGCCATCACGGACCATTCTTGCCTACCTTAAAACAGTCTTTGCTGCTTAGTCTAGCCATCAACCTTCCGTGCATATCCAACCAAGGGGAGATTTAAGAGATATTATCCCAGTCCTGGGTTTTAAATAGAGAACTGGTTAAATGAGTTGCAATGAGTTGAGAGGCAAGCTACTGAATGCCTTTCCAATAGATCTGTCCTGCTCTGGGGCACTGGAAAAATCCCCTCCACCAGTGATGTATTTAAATGCACTTTCCTGGCTTAATGATCATCATCTTTCTGGCATCATTAGCAATCTTTCCTAAGCTAGTGCCCTCTTTATGTGTTGGACTATACCATAGCCAATAAGATATTGGGGGATACAGGGGTGAGAAAACAGCTATGAGAAATCTCTTGCTTGGATTACAGTACCCAGAAGCCTCTGGCCGCATGGTTCTGTTTTCAAGGAACATTTTTCAGAAGGGCAGGAGTAAGATATTCAGCAGAGTTAAAGTTCCACTCTTTAACCAAATGATGCTTAAAATGGCAAATCAACACATACATATTTCTCTTTCCAAGCCTTTATTGGCTCTACTTCGGTATATACCTTCTTCTAAGTACAGTAATTAGGATTAATTACCAATAATTAACAACTAATTACAGAAATTCTGGTCAATCAGTCATCTGAGTAAATATTGAAACAATTAAATCTGAAGACGGTTTCGTGTACGAAAAATGTAAGTTCAATGACGGAAATGCAGTGGTTCATTGCTTTCGGATGATGCCACACAGATCACAACATCACAATATTACAAGCATTCCCCACTTTCATACAGGATGGCATGCCTCTTCGAAGGTGGCCTTTGTCACCAGCAGTGTTTATAAACAGAGATGGGCATGAAATGAACCACAAAGAAAGAAAGAAAAAAAACCCCACAAATTGGGCCATTTTGTGGTTTGTTTAATGGCACTTCGGCCCAGAACGAAACGAAATGCCAAACTATTATCGGCATTAGTGATTTGCACATGGGCTATAAGTTGTACATCTCAAATCCAATCTTTTCCACACTCTTGGAACTTCTTTTTCTCCCCATTCCAAATCTGGGGACAATTGGATTTGGGATGTCCACGTTATAGCCCCTCAAAGCAGGTCCCCCTCGGGAAGTGCTTTTTAGTTCATGAAAGTTCATGGCTCATGAATAGCAATGAACCATGAACCGTCGCAAACTGACATTTTCCCAGTTCATGCCCATCTCTGTTTTTAAATGCTTGCATTAAGTAATAAGGCAAAAATATTTAAAAGTATATGTTGGAGGGGACATATTTTTGGTCCAATGTAAGATGGTTTTTGGGATGTGGTGGTGCTGTGGGTTAAACCGCAGAAGCCTCTGGGCTGCAAGGTGAGAAGACCAAACAGTTGTAAGATTGAATCCATACATTGGAGTGAGCTCCCATCTCTCGTCCCAGCTCTTGCCAACCTAGCACTTCAAAAGCAAGTAAAAATGCGAGCAGATAAATAGGTATCACCTCGGAGGGAAGGTAACGCCGTTCCGTGTCTAGTCACGCTGGCCACGTGACCACGCAAACTGTCTACGGACAAACGCTGGCTCTATGGCTTGTTGATGGGGATGAGCACCATGCCCTAGAGTCGGACACAATTGGACAAATTGTCAAGGGGAACCTTTACCTAAGATGTTTTTAAATCAACTGATCTTAACATGCATGAGGCTCCCCCTTCCAAGTTGGGTTATCAGTGTAAGACAAAAAAAACTATTGTTGCTTCTATGTCCTTCTAAAGTCTGCTAAGCACTTGGGGAAAACCCCAAATGAAAATCCTCACTGGTGCTCCCAGAGGTGGCCAAGAGTCCATCCACTGCGCCTACTGAATGTGCCCACAGGGTTTTCCTCTCTAGACAGAGTTTTTCAAGGTTCTGGTTGCAGGACTATCTCCAGACTATGAAGCTCGCAGTCATGCAGATTAGAAAGCAGAAAGAAAGCCATCAAAGCAGTGCCCACCGTAAGCAGCAAGAGAATTTTACTCCATCAGCAATGATGATAAATGCAAAGAACCCAAAATTGATTTAAAGATTATCAGCCAGGGAGCTAAGCAGCTGTAACTGAAAGGTTCCTGCTTGAGAATGGCTAAGCGCAAGGGGCAGAAGAAAAAAGCCAAAATACAGATTCCCAGCTACCACAAGCCTGAGAGGCCAAGATAACTGTGCCCATCAGAATGCAGAATATGGCATTCGGCTGATCAAAGGGTCTTTTTCCTGCTCCTACACTGAAAAATTGAGATAGGGCAGGGTGCTGATTCAGTTTTTGCAGAAACATGAATCCACTCTGGATTTTCCTCAATGCCTCACAGGAGCTGCCCAAGATAAGCAAGGCACTTCCAGTGTGTGTGTATCTGTGTAAAAGTTCAGACCGAAACCCGGAGCAAATTCACCAGCCCCATGAAATTAAAGTCACCAGCTCCCACTGAACAGAGTAATGATGTCAGTTTTGTTTTGGCTCCATTTCTTTCAAATTCCATCTCAGTTTTCTTCCAGTCATCATCCTCTTAGAACTACAGAGTTGGAAGGGGTCCTATGGATCATTGGGTCCAGAGCGTTGTCAGAGAGGCCCAGTGGGGGAATCGAACTCCCAACCTCTGGCTCCTTAGCCAGAGACCTAAACCACTGAGCTATCCAGTGGTTCATTTAAATATTGAGCTAAAGCTCATTTCCTTTTCTGCTTTAAATTGGTGTAGAAAATAAGTCTGTACCTAGTAAAAACAGAGAGCTGAAGAGGCAAGACTCCTGATCAGCAACTAGAGAAATAGTCCAATTTACACCCTTGTGAGAACTTAGGTCAAATGGAAGGATTTCTTCTCATTTCACGTGCTAGCTACCTCACATACCACAAGCAAAAACAGTCACGTAAACTTCATAACGTTCCAAAAGAGAATTTCTCTGCAGAGCTTGTTCTCACCCTTGGACAGATTTGCACAGATTTGCTACTTTTATGTGTTTCCATTTTTAACTTATGAAATGAGAAGAGTCAAATGGGGTGGACATTCCTATAAACTGTTTGTCGCACAGTCAAAGCTATGGTTTTCCCAGTAGTGACGTATGGAAGCGAGAGCTGGACCCATAAAGAAGGCTGACCGCCGAAGAATCAATGCTTTTGAATTGTGGGGCTGGAGGAGGCTCTTGAGAGTCCCCTGGACTGCAAGGAGAACAAACCTATCAATTCTGAAGGAAATCAACCCTGAGTGCTCACTGGAAGGACAGATCCTGAAGCTGAGGCTCCAATACTTTGCCCATTGCATGAGAAGAGAAGACCGCCTGGAAAAGATGCTGATGTTGGGAAAGTGTGAAGGCAAGAGGAGACGGGGATGACAGAGGACCAGATGAATGGACAGTGTCATCGAAACTATCAACATGAATTTGACCAAGCTCCGGGAGGCCATGGAAGACAGGAGGGCCTGGCATGCTCCGGTCCATGGGGTCACGAAGAATTGGACATGACTTAATGACTAAACAACAACAACAATAAACTGTTTGTTGATCCCCTTCACCCCTCTGTTGAAGGAGGAAGGGAAGGAAGGAAACATAATGTCTATAAATATATCATCACCTGATGAGGTGAAAGCAGATGCTGATGTTTGGGAACAAGAATCTGACTGCTGTGGGTCAGTTCTCAAGGCAGGGCTGACAACGAACTCTCGCAGGCATGAAACGGCTTTCCGAGCAAAAATACAGTACAGTAAATATAAATAAGGGTAGTGGGAAGCTGGGGGTCCCATCTTGTCCTCCATGGCTTGCACTTGATTTCTCCCTAGAACCAGTTGCGATGGAGGTGGAAAAAATGGACCTTTTCATATTTGAACAAGGGAGAGAATGTCACAGTTGTCCAAAGGACAGACTTCTCATCTTGTCATTTAGCTCTGGCCACTTTTTCCTGGTAAGGAATGTATGAGTTCGGAATGCATTTAGTCAAGCTCGTCACATTCCAAGATCCCTAGACGTTGGCTAGCTGTTGAAACAAGAGAGCTGAAAGGAGGAACGCCAGGCTTTTCAAAGGCACATAGATGTGTTCTTTGTTTTCAGGTGTTCCACAGCAGTTGCACGCTGCCACTTACAATCAATCGCACTTCTGCTCTGGCATCTTTCCTGAGGAATTTCGGCATTGAGATTCCACCCAGCAGCCCCCAGATTCGGTGCAGGAGGTTTGCAAATATTTACAATGAGATTCTCCCCGATCGTTCAACATGTGTTCCGTGTGCAGCAAATGCATTTGCCAAATGTGCTTTCCAGGAAAGCATGCAAATGAAGAGGAAAAGCAAAGATTAAAAAACCCCGTTCTGGGAAGGAGTAGATTCTCGGTCAGAGCAAAAAGCAAGAGAGGGAGAGAGAAAGAAAGAGCTTTCTGATTCAGATTCACTCTTCTGTAACCTCTAGACTTCAGTCCTGTCAAATCTAGCGCTATTGTTTTACCTGGCCAAGAAGGCAGAACTGCTTTTGTGAGAATATAAAAAGACCTTGTTGATGAAGATTCTGGGATCGGGACTGAAAAAAAAGGCACTTTGCTGCACGTTGAGTCCTTGAGATATTGATTCAATACAAGCAGATTGTATCAACCTTGCATGGTTAAGCTAATAGTGGACCTTGAGTCTGCAAAAGCTGGCAGTTCCAGTGTCAGTGGGGTTATGAATCCATTCCAGGTTTTACTGCAGACTTTAAAGGAATGATCCTAGTTTCCAGTGTAGACACATCCAGTGCGGTGCATAGGACAGAGCAATGGACTAGGACTCAGGAAACCTGTGTTAGATTCCCCAGCTCTGCCCTGGAAACTCACGTGTGTGTGTGTGTGTGTGTGTGTCTGTGTCTGTGTGTGTGTGTTGTGCTGATAAATCCACTCCTTAAAAACCTCCCACCTTGAAAACCTAATAGGGTTGCTATAATTTGGTTCCAACTTGATGGCATGTACGTAATCACCACCACCACCCAGAAAATAGGTTCAGCACCGTGGACAGCTCCCCTCAAACTAGGACAAAACCCAGGGCAAATTTGCCACTCTACTCATATCAGAGCACATGGTCCATTGTCTTAACACCACCATCATGGATCTGTCTAATACCTTTTGAAGGCATCCAAGACAACCCAATCATGTTATGCAAACATCTTAAATTCATAAATTATGTAGAGAAATCAAATGTACCGATCACCAGTTTCAAGAGAGATCAACGAGGACATGATGTATTACGGTATATTTAAGCTACCTCCTTTGTCAGGCAGTGCCGTAAAACTTCTATAAAGTATGTTTGGATCACAGCTGTGCACCATTGCTCTCAATCTTGCATTCCCTTCCATCACTGCTACGGGCAGGTAGGTCCAAGTAAGCTCTGGGGACTCTTACTGAAATCCAATCAGCAGCAAAAGCCTGCTTCTCGGAATGTTCCTTGCTGCCCTGGGCACCACAAAACTAGCCGCTGTATAAGAAGGTCTCAGCTAGATTGAATTTGCCTTTCCAACAGGTGCAGGGCTGTGGGTCTATTAATGGATCTGATTAGCCTAGCCTTGAATGCCCACCCCCTCCTTCATTGAAAAACATACCTCTCGCTCTCCACTACCACTGAGTGGGAATGAGGCCATTTATAACCATTTTTTCCAGACATCACCTCTCCCCTTGTCTCTCTCCCTTTCACCCTTTGCTCGGCTACTACCAAGGAGCAGCATCCAGCGGGCAATCTATAATCCTCTGCTCCCAATGTCAGCTCCTCGTTTGATTCAAGTACTTTGAAGAGGCAAAAGCAGGGAGACACCTCTGGAGGCAGACAGAGGCTAAGGCAGCTTTCAAAACCTCCCCAGCGTAGAAATGAGATTGTGAGATTTCAGCCAGGTGCTTACAGATAGTTCCACTAGATGCAAAAGCCGGCAAGATACATATATGTATTTTGCCCAATGGAGCTTTCATCTACCTTATGTCTTGTTGAGCAACCTGTACGTGTGTAGGAATGTTCACCAGAACATGACCCCTGTATCACATCAGCCACATCAGACCACCTGTTACAAGAGATTCCCTGGCAGCCAGCCCTCTTCCTGGATCAGAGTCAAAATGCTGGTTTCAACCTATACAGGAGCTTCCCAACCTTGGGTCTCCAGATGTTCTTAGACTACAATTTCCAGAAATCCTGGCCAATACAGCTAGAAGTGAAAGCTTCTGGGAGTTTCAGTCCAAAAATGTTTAGGGACCTAAAGTTGGGGATTGACCTGTGCTGTCTTACACATCTTAGGCTGTCAGAAGGACCATGCCTTCCCATATTAGACTGCCCAGGTCATGAAATTTTCAAGCTAAGCCTTTCTTCCAAGTACCCCACCCTCACAGCCATGAATGATGAAAAAGCAAGAGAAGGCCTTCTCAGTGGCTGCCCCCAAATTGTGGGACTCTGTCCCACAGGAGGTTAGCCTGGTCTCCCACTCTGCTGCCCTTTCATGGGCAGGCAAAGACTTTTTGATTCAAAAAGGGCCCAATTGTGGGTCCCAAAATGTTGAAATATATCTCCCAGAATCCTTCCCCTCCAGCCCTGTCTCTAGACCTCTTACAGGCTGCTGAGAGAGGGCTGATCAATGAGCATCTTCCTTTTCTCTTGTTTTTCTTTAAACTGTTTCTCAAATGATTTCACCCCTGTGCTTTCTTTGAACATGACGACTTATTGGACTTGATTTTAATATGAACATGTGTTACCTTTTACTTTTATCTGCTTCAGTTTACAGGTTGAGAGAAATGCAGACCGTGGTGGTACCCAGAAGTCAACTGCTGGACCCAGAATTACACGGGGACAGTTTCATCCACCCCTGGAAATTATGAATCTTGACGACAACCCAGTTCTCTGAGTGAGCTTCAGACCGGCTTGGCTGCAATGTGTACTCTGAGAGCTGCAGGCAAGATTGCGGCGTCAAAGAATTTGAAGCATTGCAGTAGAGTATATATATAGAGAATGACACACTAGCTGGTGCAGTTGTCCATTTTCTGAGCCACAACCTCATGGTGGCTTGGGAGGAATTGACAAACAGACATCAACAAAGCAGATGGGGCTTCAGCCTAGGCCAATGCAAAGTATATGGCCAACCTTCTCTACCCAAAAGGCTTCCTTCTTTGAGAAGCAGGTACACCATGTTCCATTTGTCTGCTTCAGAGGGACAAAGGCTGAGTTTGAGCCTGCAATAACTTAAGACACATCTCAAGTTCCATTCCAAGAACATCTGGGGACTCCAACTTTAGGATTTAGGCTACCAGTCTTTCTCATCTGGCTTCTTCCATAACTGATGAGCTCTCCTAAGGCAGTGGTTCCCAACCTTGGTTTCTCGGATGTTCTTGGACTAAAACTCCCACAAGCCTTCATCACTAACTGTTCTGGCCAGGATTTCTGGGAGTTGTAGTCCAAGAACACCTGGAGGAACCAAGGTTGGGAACCACTATCCCAAGCTCAACAAAGAATTTGGAAGGAAATAGAGGAACTCTGGACCTGTTGGTATGATGTTTCACTGAGACCCTATTCTCTGGATTGTTATGGCATATGAAGGACCCTGAAGAAAGGTGAAAACCTTCACCAAATGTCTGAAGCATCACCAGGGATCAAATCACTCACTCCTAATAGCATGCTATAAAAAGATGGAATAACATAGGCATTAAAAATAAGACTCAGGGCAGACTCCTCTTGCTCCATTGCACTTGAGCAATGGTCCAATGGGTGAATCTTTGGGGGGTTTTGGGGAGCTTGTGCAAAACAATATTTGGTACTCCCTTGTAGAAGCAGAAACCTCGTTGCACTAAACAGGGTGATTTCCACTTGCGTTGCGGCACGCCAGAGGTCACACAGAAGCTCTGTGAGTGGAGCATCAAGGGAACATAACAAGAACATCTTACACTACCGGTAGACTCCCAATTAGTCTCCCTGCTTGTGTTGCCACTGGAAAGTCCCATGGACTTAAACGACAAGTGCGATCGCTCAGACGGGAAGGTCTGCTATAACGTCTCTGGAAAACCAAACCTGATCTCAATTTCCAGACAGGCTCCCTCTGTACATAGACTGACTCTCTAATGAGCACTCAGATATATGCACAAAGCATCACAAGAGCAGAACTGGTGGAATGGAGTGTCAAATCTTTGCCCCTTTTCGAAGGCCTGATTTTAATCCATCCCCTCCCATTGTTGAAAGAAAAGCGGCCAATTTTTTCACCGCACCCAAAGCATCGGCGGTGGGTAATTGCCAGGTCTAACCGTGAATCTCTCCAGCGCTCTTGATTCGGCAGCCTCTCTCTCTTGGCAGCTGGTGCCGCTGCATTTAATTGTCCTATTTACTATGCACAGAAAGCTGCTCTTTGTAAAGAGCTGCACACATCTCGGTGGAAGTGGAAGATCAGAGAAAACCTTCTTCCCAGAAGCCAAGCTTTTATGACATGATCTTCCTATTATTCACCACCCTTCTTCTGGCATTAAGATGAGATGATGTGAGAACAGAGCTTGGCTCCTTTCAATGGAAGCTGCTGACACCGTTGGAGAAAGCAGCATTGAGTGGTGACATACTAAGCATTTAGAGAAGAACACCAACTCTCTCCCATTCAGGGACAGGCTACTAGCTAACTGCCTCAGCGAGCTGGGTACAGGGCTGCAGAATCAGATGTTGGGAGTTTGATTCCCCACTGTGCCTTTTGAGATGAGCCAGCCTGTATAGCTTTGGGCCAGTTCCACCATCCTGTTGGTGTGCTGGCCTCTCCTTCAGAGGAAAGGAGAAAACCTGTGAACATAGCCCAAGAAATGAAAGTTATTGTAACGGGGATGAAAGAATTACTGTATTTTTCCATGTATAAGATGCCCCCATGTATAAGACGCCCCCCACTTTTCTAAACCAAAATTAAGAAATCTAAGTGGGGCTTAGAAAGTGTAGGGGAAAAGGGATCAAAGCCCTGCAGGATCACTTTGATCCCTGCTTTCCTCTCCACTTCTTATTTTCTCTCCTCAGCTTACTTCCATGTGTAAGACGACCCTCAATTTTTAGTCTAAAGATTTTGGACAAAAGTATAGTCTTATGCATGGAAAAATACGGTAACTGTAAAGGAGGGGGGGGGAAGCCCAGGAAGAGCAAAGCCATTAGGAGGGGAAAGATTGATGGGAAAACAAGACACCACCAGTGAGTGGACAGCTGGTTGTTAGGTGGAAGAAGTGAAGACGTGGCTCAAAGAGGTAGGAGCCAAAATAGTGAAAGACTATGGAATGAGTCCAGTTTAGGCCAGTGGTTCTCACACGAGGGTTCCCTAGGTGTTCTTGGACTGCCGTTCCCAGAAGCCTTCACCACCGGCCAGGATTTCTGGGAGTTGCAGTCCAAGAACATCTGGGGACCCCAGTTTGAGAACCACTGCTTTAGACTACCACGAGAAGCAACGGAAAAGGAATGGAGGGCTCGACCAGTACAAAAAAAAACCCATACTGGGAAGAAATAGTGGAGTGAGAAGCCAGGGAAGAGAACATTGAGACTGGGAAGAATGGAGAGAACTGGTCATGTCTCACGTTCCTTGGGAACAGTCCTGTTGAGGAGGGCTTTCCCACCACCGATGTGCCAGGGTCCACGTCAGAAGGATTAGGAAGCAACTAAGGGCTCGGTATCAGAAATAAAGGGAATATGAAGCAGGATTAACTAACCCCTTTACCTCCAGTATCTTCTTACCAGGATGAAATAGTTATGGGACTTTACTGCGGAGAAGGAAAAAGAGCTAAAAGGGGAGGTGGAGAGCTGTGTGGACGAAACTCTTAAGACTGGGTGAAATCTGTTTATGGCTGTGTTAAATAAACCTGTTGAACTAGCTGCTGGAGTCCCGACTGATGATTTGGGAGAGAAAGGTGGTCTGAGGGGAGCGGAGGAAGATGGAAAACCTGTCAAGAAAACCCCGAGAAAAGGACTCCATAAGTCTAAGACTTGATGGCACGTAATTATTGTTTCCATTAGTATGTGGTACCAGCGGTGGGACTGTTTTTTTTTTTTTTTACAAAGGAAAAAGCGCATTTCCTTATAGTTCTGATATTAAAAAAAATAAACATCATCTTTGTGGAAATGTCAACTTGTTACATTACCGAGCTTGACTGTTAAATGAGTTTTATAATTAACTAGCCGACTGGTTACGCTGCTGACAGAACTCTTCCCTTGTGACCTCCATAACTCTCAGACCCTGACAGAACTCGAACTGAACCCTGACTGGAAAAAAAGGTGGGAAAAGAACTCTGAGGTAAAGAGGGCTGCTACTGACTTGACAAGCAGCAATTCCAGTCCTGAAAGGTCTCTCGCACCCCAAACCTCTTAAAAGCATCATATGAGGGTGAAATACATCCGACAAATGATCCTTCTGAGATCAAGATGTTCAAAATCTAGACCGTGTTGCCTACAGTGAGAGTTTGAACTCCTTCAAGTTAGAAGAGAGAGAAATCATCACCTTGAGGCAACTTTATGACCCACACATTTATTTCTATGTAAGCTTTTGTGGGTCCCTGTCTACTTTTTTTCAGGTGTAGACTGCAATTTGTGAAAGCTCGTATAGAAATATGTTTGTTAGTCTGGTAGGTTACATGCGGTGAGTTCTGGACGGCTAAGGAGGAGATGCTCAACAGATTCAATGCATTTGAAATGAGGATGTAAAGAAGAATCCTGCACATCCCACGGAGCAATCGAACAAAGAAGGAAGAGATAATTCACTGGGCAGGAAAACAAAAAGAAATAGACTCGATTATTAAGAAACAGAAACTCTAGTCTCTTGGACATGTAATTCATCATCTCAAATGTAAGAATATTGAAGGGAAGATTGAGGATCGATGTGAAAGAGGCAGAAGGTGAATTTCTTTGATGCAAAACATCAGAGGCTGGCTAGGTCTTAGAACCAAATAATCATAGAATAATAAAATTCAAAGGGGCCTCTAAGTCCAGCCCCCTGCTCAATGCAGGAATCCAAATCAAGGCAGACATGACGGATGGTTGGCCAATTTTCTTTTGAATGCTTCCACTGTTCAAGCACTCACCACCTCCTGAGGTAGTTGGTTCCATTGTTGTACTGCTCTAATAGTTAAGAAGTTTTTCCTGATATTCAGCTGAAAACTGGCTTCCTTACAGATCCTGTACTCTGAGATGAACAATCCTGCCCCTCCTCTGTATGACTACCTTTCAAGTATTTGGAAAGTGTTATCCTGTCTCCCTTCAGTCTTCGTTTCTCCAGGCTCAACATGCCCAGTTCTTTTGGTCTTCCCTCCTAGGGCTTGGTTTCCAGTCCCCTCATCATCCTTATTGCCCTCCTCCGGACTTGCTCCAGTTTGCCAGCATCCTTCTTAAAATGCAGTGTCCAGAACTGGACACAGAACTCTAGATGAGGCCTTTATTGTTCTTAATAAGGAACAACTAACCCACACAGCAAGAGATGGGCAGAGATGGTAGCCAACCTCAGCAACTGAGGATCCAAAAACTGATCAGATCCACAATACATTTGTTTCACTTTTTGCCGAAACAAACATGACTAAACTTTCAGATCACTAATAGGTAGTTCAATTTAGTTTCAAAGGATATATATTTTTTAAAATATATTTCATATACAGCTTTGCTGTTATAGGGGTGATGTTGAATTCCTCAGTGCCTCTTCCATAAGCCAGAAGTCCAGAAGCATTAAAAAAACAAACCAAGGAATTTTAATGCAGCAGTTATGAGAAATATAGTCTCTGTTTTTCAGCCAGCCAGAAAACCAGTGGCTAAAGCATTGGGCCAGACGCTTGGGCTTTTTTGTTGTTTAGTCGTTTAGTCATGTCCGACTCTTCGTGACCCCATGGACCAGAGCACGCCAGGCCCTCCTATCTTCCACTGCCTCCCAGAGTTGGGTCAAATTCATGTTGGTAGCTTCAGTGACACTGTCCATCCATCTCGTCCTCTGTCGTCCCCTTCTCCTCTTGCCGTCACACCTTCCTAACATCAAGGTTTTTTCCAAGAAGTCTTCTCTTCTCATGAGATGGCCAAAGTACTGGAGCCTCAGCTTCAGGATCTGTCCTTCCAGTGAGCACTCAGGGTTGATTTCCTTCAGAATGGATAGGTTTGTTCTCCTTGCAGTCCAGGGGATTCTCAAGAGTCTCCTCCAGCGCCACAATTCAAAGGCATCAATTCTTCGGCGGCCTGCTTTCTTTATGGTCCAGCTCTCACTTCCATACATCACAACAGGAAAAACCATAGCTTTGACTATTCGGACTTTTGTTGGCTTTTTACATATTTCCTAATCCCTGATTTTAATTTTTTTACACCATATTGTTAAAGAAGGATGAGAATTCTGCTGGCATCACAAAGCACAAGTCAGCAATGGTGCCGGCGGTGTGTGCTAATGTGCTGTCAGTTGTGTGGTCAGACAAGCCAACGTTGCATGTTCAGTTGTGTATCTGAGGACAATATAAACACTTCTTGTGCAACTGCCGTTACACACACATTGTTTTACACCACAGTGTTAACCAAGGGTTCTGGAGATTTCAGAACCCTGTATTTCTCTGTTAACATTTCAGAGGATAGCTCAGAGGCTTAGGTCTCTGGCTGCAGAGGGAGAGGTTGGGAGTTCGATTCCCACACTGAGCCTCTCAAGAAGAAGAGCCAGCCTGGGTGGTCTTGGGCCGGCTGCAGAATAGTCCCAGGGGTCCCCCCCCAAAAAACGAAAGCAACGGGCAACCACTTCTGAGTTGTCTCTACCTAGAAACCCTAGAAAAGGGGTTGCCGTAAGTCAGAATTGACTTGAGGGTAAAAGATTATAAATCGCAATTACTAAGAAAAGGTATTACATTTTTATTTTTATCCTCTAAGCAAATATTGAATGCGAGTTCTTTCATGCCTAAGTAGATCTTGAGCAAAATAATTTCTCTTACGCGATAAGAAAAACTCAGAATAAATGTAAAAATACGGTCCTTCTCTCCTCCCCCCCCTCCACTTATTTCATCTTATATGTTCCCAGTTTTCTATATTAAGGGGTTAGAAAGAAAATTTAGAAAGCACATCTGAAGTGGTCTCAAAATAAGTAAGACCACGTTAATCCCATTACTGTATAGTCCTTTTCTACCCACTGCTCCTGTCATTGCGAAGGGGTATACTGAGCTCATTCCAAACCCCGTGACAGCGGCTTCGTGTCCTGCTCCGTCCTCTAAAGGAACTTTTCATAGCCCATCCGTTACCATGGAGACAATGCAAAACAGGAAAAGAGAAGAGACGGGCGGTGGGCGCATTGTGGTCTCTGCGTTGCTTCCACACCGCAGCACAAGAGAAAGGCTACGCTTCTGCCAATGTTCAGGCGTATCTGGAGCACATTTCCTTTATCACCTGCTTTAGATGGGTCTCAGCGGAGGCCGACTCCATTAACTAAATGCTTTGCGTATGCTCTAATTTCCACAGAAATAAGGTTTTCCCAAACATTAAAGCCAAACAGACAGCAAAACAATCGACATACAGATTTCATTATAAAGGCTCGTGTGCATCCGAGGGAGACATCCAATGCAAGACTGGGGCATCAGGCAATGCTTTCAATGGGCACTTATCCCAGCCATGTGTGAGCCATGGGTCTCTTGTGGAATCGACATCTCCTTGCAACCTATTTGATTTCCATAACGGAGAGCGATGCACCTTGTGATCCATCTTCTTTGCGCGGCTGCGAGTCAACAGCACAGAAGAAAATCCGGCTGAAAAACAGGGAGGGCTGGCAAGGCTTGGGGTCTGGGTCCACGTCACTGGTCCCACATCTGAGTCAAGAGTCTTTGATGCCAAATCCCAAGTCCCAAATCCCATGTCTGAGTTGACAGGGAGTCCTATGAGTTGAATCCCCATTCCTGTTAAAAACCATGCCATATCAGGCAAAATATCCTTGTAATCCAGGGGCAGAAAACATGCAGGACGTTGGGAGATTTTTTTCCCAGGGCTCAGCCTTCACCATAAGGCATGTTTTTCAGCATCCACAGGGGGGCTTGGAACCGATCCCCCAAGGATACAGGAGTCATAATGTAGGAGAAAGTACCTTGGCTGGATTCTTCTAAAAGAGCAATTTTGTGCCATGTGTTCCTACCTATAAGGAGGCCCCATCATCATCTCTTGGCCCCAACAACAATGGTGGACGGGGGGGGGGGAATCAAAGATATAATTTAGTTTGCATTCTTAACCAAACCAATGCAATCCACGCCCCCTCTAGATGAATACACAGATCAGAACTTGGTTATTTTTTTTTGTTTGTTTCTGGGCTGCTCCAAACTGCAAAATATTGTATATTCCTCATTTTTCCAAACACATACCTAACACAAAAATGTGTACTGTTTGCACTTTAACCAAAAATAGCCCACTTTTTGGAAGGGAAAAGATTACGTTCCTGTGAAATGCACCTTCATTTTTGCTCGTCCTTAGTTTCGAATGCAACGGTTTCTCTCTCTCTCTCCATTTCTGCCATTTTCAAGTATCATCTTAACGCTTCCATCTGTCTAGCACCCTTCACAAATCCTCAAGCTGACAGGCCCAATTTCCTGACTGTCCACTTTTCCAGAAAAGGATCCGCGCGCTCCCTCTCTCTTTTTCACCATCTGACAGCACAAGGATCCATCTTGCTCGTTTTAGCGGCTGCCTTCGGCTTTCTTGCCTCTGGGCTGGTGGATTGAGGTCGCCATCCACCGCACGTGTTCCTTATAGCATGGTGGGGCAATCCGTGGATGTTAACGAGAATCCCTGAATCATAAAACTGTAGGGTTAGAAGATCCTCCGGCAGTCAAGTTTCTACTGGTGCTGCAAACCTGTAACTAAACATGGCCATCCAATGACTGTCCTAAGAAATACCATCTGCCACGTCCCATGAAAATATGGCAAAGTAACATAAAACTTACAAGATCGGTTAACCTTAAAGAGAACATATATAAAATGTTTTATAGGTGGCACATGACCCCAGAAAAACTGTCAAAGATGTATACAGATGTATAAAATAAGTGTTGGAAATGTGAAACACAAGTGGGAAGTTATTATCATATGTGGTGGTCATGTGGAATAGCGAAAAAATACTGGAAAAGAGTACATGCTGTGTTGCAACAAATATTGCTCTGTAATGTGCCATTAACCCCAGAATTGTTTTACCTGACAATATGGATAAGTCAAAGCAACATATAGTCGTGTATATTGTTACGGCAGCTAGAATTCTATATGCTAAAAATTGGAAAAGTCTGATGATACCGAAACAAGAAGATCTTATTGAAAAAATACGGGAAATAGCAGAAATGGACATTTTATCAGAAGTCATGAAGGACTATCCCCTACAAAAGGCAACAGAAAGATGGGACCTATTCAACAAATGGACCAAATTAACAGGCAACGTGTAAATAGCATATATTGAAATGAGAACTTACCCGTATTTTTCGCTCCATAAGACGCACCTTTCCATAAGACGCACCAATTTTTTAGGAGAAGAAAAGAGGAAAATATAATCTGTTTTCTTCGCTCCATAAGATGCACAGACTTTCCACCCTCCCTGTTTTGTGGGAAAAAAGTGTGTCTTATGGTGCAAAAAATACAGTAATTTAGAAGGCAGAAAAGAGTAAACAGAATAACTTAAAACTTTGATATGGCAATAAGTATAGAATGGTTGTTAGTATGTTATTGTCTCTCCTCTTCCTCAAAAATTCCAAGTCCCCTTTTCCTTTTTGTCACCCCTTATGTAAAAAAAAAAAAATCTTGAAGAAAAAAAAAAGAAATACCATCTGCCACGTCCCAAGGCAGTCCGTTCTACGGTTGAGCAATCTTTCCACCAGAAAGTCTTTCTGATGCTTAGCATCTTACCCTCAGGACCAGAATCCTGTTGCGTGGCTCCTTCTGTAGCAGCGGATTGCTGCTAATGAGAGTCCACACTTCAGCTTTAGGTTGCACATGACCTGCACAGTGAGGCATCACTAGGCATCTTTCTCATGGCGCAGACAAAGCCACGCAACAGGCTACTAGCTGGGAATTCCTTCCTAACATTTAGTCAGCATCTCTTTTCTTCTTATTGAAGCTCGGTGGGTTGGGTTCTGGCCTCTGAGGTGGTAAAGACCTCTGCCCTGTGACAGCCCTTCAGATATCTGACTATCCTATCACCTTTCAATCTTCTCTTCTCCGTGTTAAACAAACTCAGACCCTTCAACAACTCCTCTCTGAACTTGGCCCCCAGAACCTTCACAGATGGAGCTGGCAGGTTGGTTAGACATGGATAAGGAATATGTAGTTCCCGGGCTCCGACTCCCTTCAGCCTCTGTTGGGGCTGAATCCAGATCCCCTAATCTGATCCTTGAAGGGTGTGGCCTTCAAGGATCAGATTAGGCGCAGTGGTCCCCAACCTTGGGCCTCCAGATGTTCTTGGACTTCAACTCCCAGAAATCCTGGCCAGCAGAGGTGGTGGTGAAGGCTTCTGGGAATTGTAGTCCAAGAACATCTGGAGGCCCAAGGTTGGGGACCACTGGGTTAGGGGATCTGGATTCAGCCCCATGGCAAGGAGATGCTGAGTAAAACATTTTAAATAATGTACCTCAGTTGTGAACTCTCTTTTAAGAATTTTTCCTTAGAGACCAGCCTTTGATATTGTTTCTCCCCCCCCCATGCTGAAAGGTTGAAATGTTTCTCTGTAATGCCTTCACTCCTCCCAGTTGAATCTTTTATCAGCTGCCATTTTTTTTCCAATTGGCTTTGCCCACCTCTGAAACGGGGCCCCAGAACAGTTCCAAAACCATTCCTTGGGCCGAAAGAGCTTTCCATCTTTAGAACTACAGAAACCATGTCACACTGAGGTCAGAATTTGGTCTGTCTCTATCCTAACCTTGCATGGTACTCAGCGGTAACTGTCGTCAGGGACGCAGAGAAAAAATTTGCCATCCTAAAGGGACACGGGGGGGGGTGCTACAGGTTAAACCACTGAGCCACTGGGCTGTTGATCAAAAAGTCGGCAGTTCAAATCCACGCGATGGAGCGAGCTCCCGTCGCTTGTCCCGGCGCCTGTCAACCTAGGAGTTCGAAAGCATGCAAACGCGAACAGATGAATCGGTGGGAAGGTAACCGAGTTCTGTGTCTAGTCATGCCGGCCACGTGACCACGAAAAGTGTCTATGGACAAATGCTGGCTCTTCAGCTGACAAACGGGGATGAGCACCGACCCCTAAAGTCAGACATGACTGGACTTATCGTTAAGTGTCAAGGGGAACCTTTTCCTTTATTTTGACTTAGATACGTGAGGAAACTCTATAAAACATTCATTTGACTGCTCAGCCACAAATTTTCCTCAAGGGGGCAAGACCTTCGCCAGTCAAACGCCACCTCTGAAACATTTTTTTTTTAAAAAAAGAGCTTTATTATTATTTTTTCATTACTGTGGACAATGCATTGAAAAGAGATTTTCCTCAAGTTTGAGCCATATGGTTAGACGAGAGCACAGCTACAGATTAAGAAAATACGTTGTGTTGACTGCCATTTGTATTCCGGACCATTTACTGCAGCCCTCGACGTGGCCGAGACGCACACGAGAAAGCCCCAACAGAGAACAGGGAAAGAATATTTGACTCAAGCTTCCAATTTATTTCCCATCATTAACGCCTGTGAAATCCTAAACACATCCTGACAGGGCAGAAAAGCAGACTTTCATGCATTAATCAAGTGGCCACTGGGTAACCCAAAAAGCTCTCTGTTGAACATGGCCCTAATCAAATTAGCCAAAGAGGGATTAAATTTGGATAAAGTTCCTTGGCAACACATCATACAAGGGTTTTTTTTTTTCCACAGCTTCTGTCTTGAGGGAGCCCTTCAGAAGTTCTCTTGCTTTTCAAACGAAAGATATATTCTGTATATTCGGCACGGGAGTCTTGTACATGATGGAGTATTCCAGAGTGTATTTTAGGGTCCACAACAGAGAACTGCTGGAGAACTCAGTGGTCTAAGCATCTGGCTGTGAAGCCAGAGGGTTGGGAGTTCGATTCCCCCACTGGGCCTCCTCGACAGGGGCCTAACTCAATGATCCCATAGGATCCCTTCCGGTCCTGCAGTTCTAAAATGCAATGCTGAATCAATTCACACAAGACCCTGGCACCGTTAGGCCAGGCGTAGACAGAGAACAGATATCACAGTTCAGTGATGGAACATGCCCTTTGTACATGTCGAAGGCGCTCGCTCTAATCCCAGACAATTCCACACGGACTATAAAGCCCTCCAAATGAAACTTTGCAGATCAGAGAAGACAACACCAGAGCCACTGACTGTTCCGACCTCTCCATGTTTTTCTGTAGAAATACATCAATATTTTTGCTTCATTTGCCCAGAGGTAGGAAAGGTTATGTTTATGAATTATGTTGCACAGAATTTCCTAACCGGCGTGGCCCCTGATTATCTCAGCTGAGATAACTTTCGAAATCATGAAGGTACTTTTTCAAACCATGGGTGTACCCTTGACAGCATTCTCTGGGTGAGGGACATCTGCTCCTGATATCCTGGCTGCAAACACCCAGGGAAGTTCTGGGCGGGTTCTATGAGCATGATGTAAAAGCTACCGACTTATGGCATAGCTTGATATCAAATGCCACTGCATCCAGAATCCCTGTTACCTTTGAAGTCCTTCTCCACCTCCCTGCACCATCGGAGGTACACCAGCCTTGTCAACTGTAGGACCTAAGGGGTGGACAACAACACTCCACCTCAGGAGATCCTCCAAGACCTTCTTGTTAAGTGTCCACCGTGGTCAGCTCCCTGGAAAAGGCCCTGATGCTGGGAAAGTGTGAGGGCAAGAGGAGAAGGGGATGAGAGAGGACGAGATGGCTGGACAGGGTCATCGAAGGCATCAACATGAATTTGACCCAACTCCGGGAGGCAGTGAAAGACAGGAGGGCCTGGTGTGCTCTGGTCCATGGGGGTCACGAAGAGTCGGACACAACTTAACGACTAAGCAACAACAATGGTCAGCTTCAGCAGGTGCTTGTTGACCTTAGCTTTGCTAGTTTGGATTTCCTCTGGACACTACAGCCAGTGTTGCAGTGGAGCTGGGTCATACAAAGATCTAAACACTGGGACCTAATAATCAGCAGGGACTATGACACCACCACACATCGCCTCTGGCAAGCATCCCTGTTGCCTCTGAGCACGGCCGCCATCTGCAGAGAAGCTGGGAGAGAAAAGGGCTTCCTAGAAAGAGTGCATTGTGGGAAGTTATTCCTGATGCCATGCCAGATATTTTTGAATGGACAATTAACTGGGAGGAGGGACTTGAGTCACAGGGTTCGCTGCCACATCAGACTTATTTATTTATTTATTTATTGGACTTATATACCGCCCTATAGCGCTACTTAAGTTGCACTGGTGATTCAACTAGGACTCAACTCAGTTTTTTTTACCCAGAATGCCTCCGACTCAACTCACAACTCAGAACCACCCACCCCCTCCTTTTTTGGGGGGGGGGGAGGGAAGCTTGTTTTTAATAGGGACTTGGGACTAAAAACTCAGATTCAGACCTGAGCCCAAAGATTTGCAAAACTCCCTGGCAATTAAGAACCATTATCTTTGCAAAACACCTACTCTTCCTATGTTGGATTGGCCCAATCTAGCTGCCTGCATTTTAGGATGCTCAGAGTACAGTGGTGCCTCGCTAGATGATGACAATCTGTTCCACTGAAATCACTGTTTCACAAAATCATCATCTAGCGAAAAGCATTTCCCTATTGGAATGCATTGAAACCTGTTTAATCTGTTCCAATGGGGAAGAATCGTCACTGTCTAGCCAAGATCGGCCATAGGAAAGCCACTTTGCGAACCACCGATCAACTGTTTAAATAGCTGTCTTGCGAAGCTTAGATCCCGAAAACACCCGTTTTGCGAGCACGGAGGAAGCTGTCAAAATCGTCATCTAGTGAAAATCGGTTTGCGAAGAAGGGACCAAACATTGTCCAGCGAAATTGCCCCCTAGGAATCACTGTTTTGCGAATCACTATAGTGATCGCAAAAAGTCAATGTCTAGTGAAAAAACTGTCATGCGGGGTAACTGTCTAGCGAGGCACCACTGTATCATGTTGAGCACCTACTCTTCTATGTTTACCAGTGCCTATAGCATTCATTTCAGTCTGCATTATTCTGCATTCATTGTAAACCCACTTTCTAAACCCTTCCTATCTCCACTTGGCTCCCTTTTCCACGATATTAGATTCCGGGCCCATACAATGAAGAGGCACGTTGGAACGTTAATCCACATTTTATGCTCTTCTATTCTTCAAGAAATGCTGTCATAAAGCCTTTTTAAAAAAAAAAAATATTAATGATAATAATAATACAAATAAACCACAAAGCATTCTGCTTGAAATCAGTGCGATCATCATTTCAGGCTCAATATGTCCTGACAAATAAGCATTCCTATTAAGTTTATGACACTGAACGTTCAACTCATTGGCGCCATCCATGGCAGACCCAGCATTTCAAGCTCGCTTGAGCTCATTTGAAGCTCCGGTCCGCAGACCCAGGAGCGGCACTGATCCTGCCTTGTTTATATTTTCGTGTGTCGGCGAATTGAGAGGGAAATCGGGAAGGATGGAGGGGTGGAGATCTCGAAGTAGGCGACGAAGCCTCTTCTCCTCCCGCCCATTCCTGAAAGGTTACAGCAAATCATATGATGGGATAGATTTTTTTTCTCCCCGTAATGTGAAGAAAATTGCTTTTTACCAACTATCTGGCAGTTGCAAAGCAATTACAATTTGGGGGGAGCGCCAAGCGGCGGTGAGAAAACCCAGAGCACGGCACCATTTTCTCCCTCCCCTCTCCCTTTTTCGTTAATGTGGAAACCAAGTAATAGCAGAAAAATGCCTTTAAAAGTAACAATTTAAGGGACCAGAAGCTGTGGGCATTAAATATTTACATCCTACAGGATGACTGGCTCACGACAAGGTCCAGGCGAGCCCTCTCTGGCTTAAACAGTTTTGTACGTAGAAGGGAGAACCTTCAGCATCCTTCAAGACGGGGGCAAAGGGTTACTAAGCAATGGCCTGGCCTGCTTCGCTTCTACTTAACCTCCCCCTCCAGCCCATTCCACCCCTTTAAAGTGCTTCCTGCCAGAAATATCCCCAGCATCCTTAAAACTTCGTCGTCATCTTAGGACTGCCAAGCTAGAAGGGACCCTGTGGATCATCCAGTCCAGCCTGCCAAGGAGGTCCAGTGGAGGATTCGAATTCCCTACCTCTAGCTCTGCAGCCAAACCAGCTCAGATTATCTCTCCCTTTAATTCATTTTTTCCAAATGCCTCTAGAATTTTTAAAGAGCTATCAGATTCCTTCTCTCTCTCTCTATTTATCTATCGCTCTATCTATCTATCGCTCTATCTATCTATCGCTCTATCTATCGCTCTATCTATCGCTCTATCTATCGCTCTATCTCTCTATCGCTCTATCTATCTATCTAAAATATTTTAGATACCACACCTTTCTCCTTAAAGGCACCCAAGGCAGCTTATGGCAATTGAAAGATAAAAACAGTGACTATCCAACTACAAAGGCTGCCAGTTACTAAGGAAAAGCTTGGCCAGCTTGCCTGCACTTGGAATCCACAGGGATCCAAACTGATGACAGTGAGGTGTAGTGGCTATAGCGCACCAGAGTGAGACTCAGTAGATCAGGGTTCCAGCTGCCTCTCCTCCCCAGTTGGCCATGAAACTCATTTGGCAAGCTCAGTGGGTCCCTTTCATCTCCGCAATTTTGCAACTAAGAGTGTAACACCTGTGAAATATTGGTACAGTCCAAAGGGGTGGGACCAAGAAAGAGCAGGGCAAGGAATAAGAGATTTGAATCCAAAAGAGTAGAAGAGCTGAAGAGACCGGAACTGCTGCTCCCACTTAAGACTGCTAGGGCTCTTTCCAACTTGGTATAATTCCTATACGCCTGTGTTTGTGGGGGCGGGGGGGGCACATAGTGAATCCTTATACATGCAATTGAACTGATATTTGATTCTAGGGTTTTGAAAATTCTGCATGTGGAGCTGATTCTTCTATGCGGTGGATACCCAACCCAGTTGGCGAAGACATCTTGGGCTTTTGTCTGAATCTGAATTCAAAAGGACCCTTGAACTTTGCAATTCTACAAGCAACTTCTGTATCAGTATTGTCGACGAGGCCTTGGGTGCACAAACGGTAGCATTTGGTTGTTTTCACAATAGCTTGTACTGCCTGTTATCTCTAACTGTGAACCAGAAGAGATTTCCGTTTATGGAATTGTGTTTGCAAGATTCACCAGTCTATATCTAAGTATAAAAATAGCCCCATAGAATTCAAAAATATTAAAGGGTCATCCGATAAAAGTGGAGAAGTAAGTAAGTTCCGCTCACACTCCAATTATCAAATTTTCATTTCCTGGTTAGAAGGCACAGACCCAAGCATTTGAGAAACCTCACCAAGGCTCGGCTGGATTCAATTAATGTTGATTCAATTTGGCTTCCGCCCTTAGTTTGCCCGTCCCTGCAGAACAGTAAACAAGCAAAAGGCCCCACGGTTGGCGAAAACCAAGGATTTCCACCACATTGGGCCTAAGTAGAATTGTCAGTTGACGCGGGACGAGGAAATTCCTTTCGCTGAAGCCGCCTCGCCATTACTCCTGTCAAAATCCCACTCAGCTGAAAAACCTGCTGGCAAACTTCCACCTAGCAATTAAATCTTGGAGGGAATCTCTGCCACACAACGATGGCCATAAATGCCCAAGCCTTGACCGCAGCAAGACTGATTCCCAAGTAGATCCAGCCAGGAACGGTGGAATGCCATAACTGTGCAATGGCGCACCAAGAGAAATAATTGGGCTAAGAAATAATGTTCCTTGGCAACCCGGTCGCTTGCAACATTTCACCCAGAGTTTCAAATGCATCTATTACAACCTTACTAAAAGTTAATGAATCAACCAGAATCCATGATCCTTTTAGCGACACACCTGAAAGGCATTTCAAAATGTTTTTAGCGTCAACTACGCTAATGATTTGAGCAAAAGTTAACATTTTACATTACTCTAATAGGTATGTTGTCAGAAGGTTGGGTGTTAATGGCCAGATGGAGTCATTTCGACTGATTTATTTTGAAATGCATAAGTATTGTGTCAACATCATTATCATTAATAATTACTAAATATTAATAGGACCAATTCTACATTGGTTGCTGTGGAGTTTTTTTTGGGGGGGGGGCTCTTTGGCCGTGTTCTGAAGGTTGTTCTTCCTAACGTTTCACCAGTCGCTGTGGCCGGCATCTTTGGAGGACAGGAGTAGGAACTCTGTCCGTGCTCTGTTGCCGTTTGTTGGATAGTTGAGTATTTATAGCTGTGGGAACAGCTTTTTGAGATTGGGAGATTATGGTGAAAAGGACAAAAGCTATGAATACTCAACTATCCAGCAAACTGCAACAGCTGCAAAATTCACCCCCCTAAAAATATTCATTTTTGACTAGGCTTGTTCTTCATATCATTTATTTTGGAGAAAAGAACCAAGCCATCAAATATCAAGAAAAGGAAACCACGGAGCCCCTTCTCATGACTTGATCGAGGTGTTTTCTCTTTCGCCACCAACTAACTTACTCCCATTCCTCGTGACCCTGTTAAAAGGAGCAGCCGAAGGTCTCTAACCATGGGGAGAAAATGTCAGCTATTAACGTCACCCCCTCCTTGCATCTGTGATGGATTTTTTTAGTATCGCTCTTGCTGATTCGCCACCATTGCTTTGTATTTTTGCTCTTGATAGCTCGTCTAATAAAGGCTATTATCTTCGGTGCAAATCTGCTTCATGGCTCAATTCCGCCACAGAACAGCCAGTAGTGATGGTGGAACAAGGAGCCTTTTAAAAGAGGATGCTTCAGGGCCACTGTGGATCTGAGCGTTTCTCCTCTCCTCTTTTGCCCAGGCACTGAAAGGGCAAGTTCACAGGTGCAAGAACGGCCAACGGCTGATGAACTGAACATCCAAGCAGCATCAATGGCAAGGTCAACGCAACCTCTTTGGAAAGGCTCATTTAAAAAACGGCAATGCTAACATTGCGTGGGACCTTCTCTGTCTTCTCCTGAGATGGCCAAAGTCTTGGAGCCTCAGCTTCAGGATCTGTCCTTCCAGTGAGCGCTCAGGGTTGATTTCCTTCAGAATGGAAAGGTTTGTTGTCCTTGCAAACAGATTTTGAACGACATGGGTGGAGGTGTCTGGTGACCCTAATGCCAGTGTTATTGGAGGGAGGTGTACTTTTATCATTGGAAATTAAAGCATTTTACAAGAAAGTTTGGTTTCTCTAGGTGTTTTCTGGCAGTTCTTGTGCACTAAGCCTCTTCCTTCTTCTACCTCTCTGCTCTCACAACTTTGTGCCCCGGGAAAGGAGAGCCCGTCAGGAAGGAAGCTGCCTTCCCTGACAGGAAGAATGACATGTCACACCGCGCTTGGGGGCCCAACTTCCACTCTTGGAAGAATGCCACTTGCAACACAGTGGGCGTCAATTTGCATGAAAGGAGATGACAACTGGCTTTCATTAGCCCACATGGCCGCTGGAAAACTTACAAACACTTCCTCAAGAGGGGGTGGATTTAAATATATATTAGAGAAGCATGCAATTTGGACATACCAGCAATGCAAACCCTTTATGCTCCTGCAGTTGGTGGAACATGACAGGAGCATTATTTGGTTTTCTGGGGTGCAAACTAAGTGAAATGACACAAATAGCACCAATAATGATTTAACAAAAATGTGCAGATTTTGCAAAACAGACGCTGGCTCATTTCAGGGGCACTCGAGGATTAGAAGCAGGCGATGGGTTGCTTGCCTCTTTTCAGACCATTGCCCAATGTTTCACGCTTGTTGCCTACCTATGCAGGCAACATGCCCAGATGTGTGTGCATGGAAACTTTACTTTTCAGATGAGAAGCTGACTAATTTTGCAAAATGCGAATTATGCAAAATGCAAAGATCATGATACAGTAAGAGGAAATAGCAGGGCTCATCTCACTCTCACTGAAGAGCAAGGAAAGTCACAGGTCTTGAAAAGCATCCATCAATATTTCAAGCAGAGATAATTTCAATTAAGAAGAATGAGGAATTCAGCCAGCATTCTTTGCACAAGGCCATTACAGTGGTTTTGTGTTAGCAAATTTTGAATTTTTTGTTATATTCCTCTAGCTGTGCAGCAGAAGGTGCACGAATTCACAGAGCAGAATAATGTCAAGTTCTCCAGATTAGTCCACCCCCCCTTTTTTTTCTCATCAACTGGCACGTACAATCTCAATAACTCTAAGACATTAGTAGGAGAAAGTATTTTAAAAACTTACAGTTGAACAGATCAAACAGCAAACTGATTAACTTGAATGCTTTTAGCAACCGACTTCAGCAGATTCTCTAAGCAGAGAGGCAGGGCCACCCTTTGAATTCAGAGGCAGGGAAGGAATGATTGGTCAGTGCTGGATAGACTGACGATCATCCCAGCCTATAAAAAGTCCTGTACAGCCAA
Organism: Pogona vitticeps; assembly: GCF_051106095.1. Classification (NCBI taxonomy): domain Eukaryota; kingdom Metazoa; phylum Chordata; class Lepidosauria; order Squamata; family Agamidae; genus Pogona; species Pogona vitticeps. The sequence continues at coordinate 4,250,660 of NC_135794.1, read as the reverse complement.
CCGTATTCCGGGCAGCATGCAAGATTGTTAAAACTCCGAACAATATGTGCTTTGCTGGATTTGTATAGTCTAAGTGAACATGTAAAGCTCACGGGATAGCTTATGGTTCTTTGCCCAGACTTCCTGCCTCTCCTCTGTCTCCTTCTCCTGGTCTCACTGCAGCTGCTGGAAAGCTGACAAATAACTAAGAAGTGCAGATACTAAGTCTGGCTCCAGGCTAGGCTGCAGCCTAGCTGGGGGATCGCACCAGATTGTCTTCCAAACCCCAGCTTTAAATCCAGGGATATTCAGGTATCACCTGCCTGCTTTCTATCAGCTTGTCTTCATTTCTCATCTACGTACTTCTCTTTTTTTCAGGGCAGCCATTGTAAAAGGATAATTTGTTCAACAGATTTCACCTATTGTTAAACAAAAGTCGACAGTGTATTATTCATCTTCTATGGGAAGAAAATCTGCCCTGCGATGATCTGCGAGAGTAAATCATGGAGTGTGACAGATCACAGAGGGGAGAAGAAAACACACACACACACACACACACACACACACAGAGAGAGAGAGAGAGAGAGAGAGAGAGTGTACAGTATAGCGCTATGCAAGATCAAAGTTCCAAAGCAAACGGCAGGTGTCATTTCACACCCTACAAATCATTCAAGGAGAGGCTGATAACAAGGGCAGGGCTCTGGAACTGAAGAAATTACAATTCTCTAACGGAAAAAGGCTGGTTCGGGTCAATCTCCATGCGGCCTCCGGTTGAAACGAAATGACCTGATTTGGTTGCAGAGTGAAACATAGCAAAGTAGGATCAATGACCCTGGGGGGCAAAAATAACTCTTCATGAGCTGACAGGGAGATCCATTGGGAGTTAGAGAAACACCCATCTGTTCCTGTGCTGTAGATGAGAAAGTAGGGGACAAACGTCTTACCAGGAATAGCAAACCACCATTGCTATTATTGGCCATATTTTGACACCTGGCCAGTCACCGGAAAAGTCCGTATTTTCCTCCAGTTCCTGAGTTTCCATATTATCTGGTTATCTAAGTGTTACTCAGATGCTGGGATCATTTTTGTCTAGACTTCTCTAGCACTGATTTCTACCACCAGTTGACCTCATTCTAAACTCTTGCCTGCCCAGTTTCTGTGACATCACAAGGCCACGCCCCCCCTTTGTCCATTTCCAGCCCTTAACTCTCAGGGGATGCAATGCAGATGCTATGGGAAGCTTAAAAACAGAGGTAAGCAAGCTGGCACCATCCCAATGTGCTGGACTTTTAATAATCTTAGACCTGCAGAGCTGGGGGAAAAAATTACTGTCTCTCTATATATATACATCTCTGGAGGCAGAAACTTGCATGGGGACTACAGACTTCTCGACAGCACATTGCAGCTGAGAACTAAGCCGGTAGTAGCATTTTTTCTCACGTATAAATACACGCACATGACCCTCAGCTCTTCAGTTCTGCAACAAGCCAGCCTAATGCCCTTCATCTCCCTTGTTGCTCAGCTGGAGAACATAATTAAGGCTTTGATTGGAAACAATGAAAATGCAATACACCGAAGTCAAACCCTTTGGTCCATTTGGACTAGTACTGCCAACTCTGACTGGCAGCCACTCTCTTGGGTCTCTCCAAGCCCTGTCTGGTGATGCTGAGTTTAGACCTGCAAGCTTCAGGACAGAAAATGTCCCATTAGTTTATGTTCTCCTTTAAACGAGCAAGTAAAATGTGATTATCCCAGGGCAAGTCGAGAGGAGCCCTGGCCAGCTTTTCCAAAAGACTTTCATCATCATTTCTTCTCCCCCTTCTATTCAGCGTTGGCCCCTTGGGAACAGCTAAAATCCTCTCTTTTCCTATTGTTCTTTCAGAACCTTAAAAGAAAAACCACATCATCATCATCATCTTAGAACTGCAGAGATGGAAAGGACCCTATGGGTCCAGCCCCTATCAAGGAGGCCCTGTGGGGAATCGAACTCTCAACCTCTCGCTCCGCAGCCAAAGATCTAAACCACTGAGCTATCCAGCAGTTCAACAAGACTGATGTTAGAACCGCAGAGGTGGAAGGGGACCCTGGGGATCATCAAGTCCAGCCCGTCGAGGAGGTTCGGTGGGGAACTGAACTCCCAGAGGCTTAAACCTCCGAGCTCTCCCTAGTCAGCCTGATTGATGACTAACCATGATAGGAGTTGTGTGGTGTGAAATATCAGGAGGGCACCGAGTTGCCCACTCTTCCTCTCGAGTAGAACATGACTGAGCTCCACGGGATGCTCTCCACTGCACAGCTAACCTAGCAGGGGAGCGACTATTTAATGGCCTCTTGCAAAATACCAGCTTGGAGGGCCTCTCTCGGGAGGGTTGGAGCGATCCGCCGAGAAAACAGACATTTCTCCTTGTAAAACGGGGAAGAAATCCTGCCAGGACAGCAATAAAATGGAGCCAGCTCCCAGAGGAAGGAGAAAAGGTCATCTGTGAACGTGTCAGAGAATGTTAGGCGGGAGGCTGGCTACAGAAATCCCACAACGTTGGAAACCTCCTCGAACTGCTTTGCGAGAGGGTGTTTACACCTCGCCCTTCCACCCACGGGCTCTGAACGTGTGAATCTGTCAAGCTCGATTCCAAGGTCTACAGTGGAGAACAGAAGATCACAACCTGTGTCACTCAGGGTACAGAATCCGAAGCTCGGGGAGAAATCGGTTCACAGAAAGTCCCCTGCTGGATGATTCCTTGGGTCATATCACGGCCATGACTAGCTGTTTTGGCCTCTGGTACTTGGGGTTAAGCAGAGGACGTGGTGGCGCTGCGCGTTAAACCGCAGAAGCCTCTGTGCTGCAAGGTCAGAGGACCAGCCATCGGAAGATCAAATCCACGCGACGGAGGGAGCTCCCGTCCCTTGTCCCAGCTCCTGCCAACCTAGCAGTTCGAAAACATGCAAAATGCAAGTAGATAAATAGGTACCCCCCTTGGTGGGAAGGTAATGGCATTCTGTGTCTAGTCACGCTGGCCACGTGACCACAGAAACTATCTACCGACAAATGGTGGCTCTACGGCTTGGAAATGGGGATGAGCACCGCCCCCTAGAGTCAAACACAACTGGACTAAATTGTCAAGGGGAACCTTTACCTACTTGGGTTAAGAGTGGGTCCCCTCTCGCAAGGCTGGCAGATGCAGGAAGAGGACAGAGTAACAGGGAGGAATGCCTGGATCAATGCACACACGGCCATATCGGCTCCACATTCCTCCTGTCTGCCTTGCGTGTTGGGATTTTTGCAGCCTCACAGGCTGTTCCTAGTAGGGGTGGCCAGCCGGGAGGGACCTTTCTGGGCTCACGTACTGACCAATCATTCCCTCCTTCCTCTCAGTTCAAAGGGAGTCTTGCCTCTCTGCTAAGTTCTTTTTCCCTGCCAAGTCTGTAGTCTGTTTAAATCTGTTGCCGTAAGCAGTTAGGTTTGTCCGTTTGCTGTTTGATCTGCTCAATTGTAAGTAATGAAACCTTTTTACTCTTTCTCCTACTCATGTCTCAGAATCAGTTACTGAAAATGTAAGGTTAAATTTAATGAGAAAAGGGGTGGACTACTCCGGGGAGCTTGAAATTATTCTGCTCTGTATCTCTGTGCCCTTCTGCCGCACAGGCATTATACAGTGGACCCTCTACTTAAGGAATTAATGCGTATTGGAATGGTGGCTGCAAGTCGAAAAGTCTGTAAGTCGAATCTCCATTGACCTACAATGCACTGAAAACCGATTAATCCCATAACCAGTGGTTTTTATTCTATTTTTATTCCATTTTGGTTTTTTTCTGGTCTGTAAGTCGATTCTCTGGCTGCAAGTCGAATCTAAATTTTGCAGCCAGAGAAGTCTGTAACTCGAAAAGTCTGTAAGTCGAGCCATCTGTAAGTCGAGGGTCCACTGTAGAGGAATTGAACCAAAAATTCAGAACTCCTCTTTCGAACGCCACAATCCTACAGATAACTATTTGCCTGGGTTGATCTCTTTCCGGCTGTCCTGCATTAGCAAGAGGGCAGGACTAGCTGACCTTTAGCTACAACTTTTACTAATAGATTCCTGTAGCGCTATAGTGCTAAATAGCAGGCTGGGATACCAATGAATACACAGTATGTCTTTTGCTTCGTTATCCTTTCATCCGTCAGCTCTGCCCTCCCATTCTGCGGGCCTGCTTTCCTAATTTAACTTGGAGAACATCTCAAATTAATTTTGGAATCCGTGGATGTATCGTTTGCTGCAGTCTTCAAGAGATGCCTCTTCTATCCCTCCTCCCTCCCTCCTACGGATTATTTATGTGCCGGAGCACATATGTTCATTGATTAGAACACTGCGCAAAAAAAGGAATCATTGTTGATGCAATCTGGAAGGAACTCAAGACAGGGAGAATTTGATCAAGCCTTCATAGGCAGGATGTTTTGCTCGGCTGACTAACAAGGGCCGGATTCTGAGGCTTTCTATATACCAGGATTGGGTCCTCCAAAACCTCTTCATACATGGGATCCAACACCAGTGGATTCAACGCCCGTTTCCTTCAACTTCCAATATTTATGGAACTCTCGACTGCATAGCTCAGTAGTTTAGATTTTTGGCTACAAAGCCAGAGGTTGGGAGTTTGATTCCCCCACTGTGCTCCTCCAGGGGGAAGAGCCAGCCTGGGTAGCCTTGAGCCAGCTGCACCGTCCCAGGGATCCCCCCCCCAGAAGAAAGGAAGATGGTAAATCACTTTTAAGCATTCTCTACCTGGAAAACCCATGAAAGGGTTGGCATAAGTCTGAATTAGCACATAATTAATATTCCAGAGGGGTGGCATGGAGTCACAGGGCCAAGCGCTCAAAATTAATCAACACCTATTTGCCTAAAAATTGTTTCTTCCTACAGACGTACAGTATATTTTCTTTCCTCTAGATAGCCTGATGGTGCAGAATAATTTTATCCATTTCTAAAGAACTGCACCCAGGTCAATGGGCTGCTGTTTTACTGTTCCTTTATTGTTATTGATTACTGATTGCTGCCTTTTTTTATTATTGTTATTGAGGGTATAATGAACACTCGCAAACTTCCTCGCTTTGATGAAAAATGGGTGTCTCGAGACCTCAGGTGGAAAAACAGAATGGTCGAACGCTAGTAGATTTTTTTGCTCCTATGGGGAAGCGACAAGACTAATGTTTCTCTAGTAGCAGGAACATAGCAAATAAATGGAAGGATTGGAAAATAGTTATTGCCCACAACATGCAGGTTTCCTTTTGCAAAATATGAGGGTTTGTGTTAAAAAAAAAAAGACTCGCAACAATCTTTTTAGGAAGGGGGTCTCTAAATACTTTTAAATTGCTGTAAACCTCTGGTGATCTTTATATCTCAGGGAGAATCTTTTCATTTCCCCTCTTGAGAATGGGAAGAACTGAATCTGCACTCTTTTTTCATTTGCTTTTATTTTTAAAAAATGTGCAAGGTTGGTTTCATTTTTTGTTATATGCCTAATTGCATGCTTGCATAAAAACACAGAGGAGATGGGCATCAATTCCTTCCTGAAATGCCACCTTGGTGATTTGGCAACATGCCACTCAGTGTGAGAGAGGGGGGGAAAAAAGAACACCAGTTCACTGGTTCTTGTTGCACAAAAACAGATGTGATTAACCAAATCAATGAAGGCATGTATCAATCGCAGATAGCACTAATGAGCCTCCATATTCAGAGGCAGTGTACCTGACTGGAACTTTAACCCAGGTTTACAGTTGTGCTGACGGGATGTCCTACATCAGGAAGATAACTCCCCCAAAGCCATTTAAGCAGTTTGATGTTTGATCTACTCAATTGTAAGGAAGAAAACCTTTTATGCTTTCTTTCACTAATGTCTCAAGAGTGAGTTATTGAGACTGTAAGTGCCAGTTGATGAGGGAGGAAAGGTGTGGACAGCCCGGAGAATGTGGTTCTTCTTCACTGTCAATTCCTGCACTTCTGCTGCACAAGGAATTTAACTAGTAATTCAAAACTCTGCACTTCCTTCTTCGATATACTTCTTTTCTGGATTTTTACTGCTAAAGGATTAGTTTTTTTCCCACATTCTGTGTTTCTCGTTGGGAAGCTGCTGCAGGATGCAGAGAATGGGTTTGGATGCAGAATTATACCTCTACTGCCATGTCACATGGGGACTGTTATCTCATCATTCCCAGCTTCTTCTTTGCGCCCTGCCAAAGCCAATCTTTTCTGCAAACGAAGACTCCAGATTTCAGCTCAGGCAGGTGGCTTGGTTTTGGCTGATGACAATTTAATTTAAAAGAAAAAAGATGAAGAAAGAAAAGAAAGAAAACCAATAACAGAGAGAGGCGGAAAGTGATCTAAAAATAATTCTACAGCACAGAAGCCATATCCATGGAGCAATCAAGAAGTGCAATATTGTTATGTGTGTGTCACATTCCAAAGCGGTGACAATCCGGAGGCTTCTGTACCCTTTAGATGACCTTCTTTGCAAAAAGACGAGCTTCGGCTTTGAAGATACAAGCGGAGCCGATGGGAAAGAGCAGCGTTCCAAAAAGCCGAAGTGCTGACGGTGCATCCGATTCCCAGAGATATAATGTTTCAGCCAATTTACAGCTGCATTCTGTGCCGAGCTGGCTCCAGCCAAAACACGACTCTTCCCCTGAAACGCCACTTCTGAACAGTCGTTTTAGCTTCGAAGTGTCCCTCTGCCCCCTCCAGCTATCGGAAAGAGGGGATACCAGCCAATAAGGAAGATTCTCACCCTTTTCTTTGAGGTTCAGTTGGACCGGGTGCTCCAGGGCAGGCATCCATGCGCCAAACAAGACAGCCAGGTCACGGTTGAGAAACGCAGGAAGTTGAACCACGGCAGGTGAGAGATGACAAGATCAATAAGGAGTCTCAGGGTACCAAGGGGGAAAAAAAACTTCCTTGTTGGCTTTTGACACAACAGGCCAACAGAGTCGGACCAACCTGAGACAAGACAAGGGCCAGCATCCTAGTGGATTCATGCATTACGAACCCCAAATTGTTCTCTCTGGCCCCACATCTGTGCTGAGCACCTTTCCTCTCTCCGGTATCTGCTGGAAGCAGCGAGCCTGTTGAAATCTGTTGCTGAAAGCAGTCACGTTTGTCAGTTTGCTGTTCATCTGCTCCCAATTGCAAGTAAAGCAGCCTTGCTCCTTTAAATGAGTTATTGAGACTGTGAGTGGCAGTTACTTGGGAAAGGGGGTGATCTAATCTAGGGGACTTGGAGCTATTCGTCTCTGAATACCTGCACTTTTGCTGCACAGCTAGAGGAATTTAACCAAAACAACTCAGAACTCGGCAACAAGAAATTTAGAGGCAGTTCTTCACACCCTTGAACCTAACTGAAGGGAAGGGACTGGATAACAGTGGTAAGAGGCTACACAACAAGTGTTTGGTGGCAAAACCCCAGCTGTGTAGGTCTCCATGGTTCACAACCAAGGCAAGCCACCTGTTACCTGCCAACGGTTAGCAAAGACACTTCAAACCCGGTTCCTGACAAGCAAAACTCATGCAAAGATGTCCACAGTATGGAACTAATCCCAGAGATGTGTGGTTTCTTTTTCCTGTGTTTTTTTAAAACTGTAATTAATTAACGTTGATTCAGCACTTTCCACGAGAAGAGGCCTGTTAGAGCGATAGCAGAAGCTGCAGAGCACAAGTAATCGCCCTGCACAAATTACGCCAGCAACTGTAGCAAAGGAGAAGCTGAAACTCAATTGTCCATGGTATTTTCCTAAATTAAACAATAAAGAAGGAACAGTTTTGGATTCCCCTGACATGGCAGTTTCTTATTAATCCCCACAGATCACATAAAGAGGAGGGAAGACAGAATAAAAACCCACAGGGGAGATGCTTCCTTTTTAAAGAGACAAATGGACACTCAAGGGAGGAAGAAGGACAAAATCCAGCCGCAGATTTCTGAGACGTAACAAATGGACCACAAGGTGCGACAGGGACTCAAAGTACCCAGCTAAGCATCAAGGCAAAGGATCTTAATGAATTATAAAGCTCCAGGGCTATTATCTTCTCCCACTCACAAGCTAATAGGATGTTTGAAGTCTCGGCTGCTATTAATTCTCTCCTCTTCCTTCCTCTCTTGTGTCTAAGATTTTAACAGGCCCCGCTCATCAAGTTTTTCTTTTCCCCCAATGGTGGGAGAAGCTGATAAGCAATTGGCAAAGGGACGAAATGTAACAGCTGCCTGGTTGGGTGGGCTGTCAAGAAACAGAAGCATGGAATGGGTTGCTTGTGTCTTCGGGAGCAATCAACCTGCCTTTTTTGTGCTTCCAGATCACTCTTGTCCTCTCTCTCTTTGAGCTTAGCTTCAAAAAGTGAAAAGACGTTTTTACACAAAAACTGTGCGACGCTCAACCAGGGGAAAAAAACACGGTGTCTCTCTCTGGAGGTAGAAACTCACATGGGAACTACAGATTCCTCGACAGCACTGAAGAAGAGCAGAGGACAAGGACAAGTAGCTCTAGAGCTAATGAAGTGGCTGGGCCAAAGCCGAAAGGACGCTCAGCTGCAGATGTGTGTGGAAGTGAAAGGAAAGTCCGATGCTGCAAAGAAAAATACTGCATAGGAATCTGGAATGTAAGATCTACAGTATTAACCTTGGTAAGCTGGATGTGGCCAAACAGGAGATAGTGTCACCGAAGCGACCAAGATGAATTTGACCCAACTCCAGGAGGCACTGGAAGACGGGAGGGCCTGGCGTGCTCTGGTCCATTGGGTCACGAAGAGTTGGACACAACTTAATGACCAAAACAACAAGACCAGCTTTACAATTTTAAATGCTTCCCCCCCCCAAAAAAAGCGACAAGTGACTAGCCAGTCACAGGTCTTCAGAGTAGCATGTTGGCTCCATGCTCTACTTTGCCCAGTTTTGATGGAGAGAAAGTTGCATACAAGCTGACATGATTGCTCAGGCCCTCAGCTTGGTTTACAAAATTGGAATAAAAGCATATTCTTCTTTCCTGTCCCCCCCCCAAAAAAAAACATGTTGATTTATAAAGGAGCAGGGCAAGTGTATGTTTTATTTATTTATTTATTTATTTATTTATTTATTTATTTATTTATTTATTTAGCTAAAAATCATTTGGAGATAGTGTCGGAGAAAAGAGTCCTAAACTCAGTTACAGAAGCCCCTAATCTATACCTGAGGACATGCTAGGAGATCTCATGGAGACTCCCTGGGGGTGACTCCTTTTTTTAACAGAGACAAACAAACTATAAGGAGAAAAAGGCGATGAAAGCCTCAGCATTGCAATTTGCCCATCAATGAGGTCACTTGGAAAAGAAAAAGTCAGGGAGGAGACCTATGTGGCAATCGCCCCCACCGGATGCATGCTGGTGCTTTGACTTGCAGCAGACATGCATGTCTAAGGAATATTTTCAAATTAAGCAAGTGCTTAATTTGAAATGGATGCAAGGTTGTGAACCATATCTAAAATAACTGTTGATCTCTATCAGGAGTCCACATTCTGAAACATCCAGTGCTAAGTAATAGTGGGAAATCTTGATGTTCTGCTGAAGCAAAAAATAAACTAAAAAAAACAGCTTTTTGCCGATGCCTCACCCTCAGAGGATGGACCGACAAGCAAATCTATGCCTGTTTAAGAAGAAAATGATGTTATTTTTTAAAGTTTGCTTGACCTTGGTCTTTAAAGAATCACTTTAGTCCAGCACAAAAAGATTTATTGGGTGATGTTTCACCGGGAGTTAGATCTCGCAGACATAACGAGAAAAGCTTCATCTGGTAGATTTCCCTGTTGTCCGAAGCAAAGAAGGGGAAGCAGGTATTCTTAGCTCTCAAAAACAAACCAACCAAAAAGCATTAAGGCACACATTGCAGACAGATTGTCATTAGAAAAGTGAATTCCTTAAGTGCTGAAAGCATCTGATTGTCATAGCCAGAGCTTTCCATACCCCCTGTAGTTTGCAACTTTGCTTGCTGTGCTTTGTGACTAGTCAGCGGGAGGTAGGTACAAGTCTTGCTTCCAGATCTCATTGCTCAGTCCTGAATATCTGCTTGAACCAAATGATGTGAAACAGACATGGATTTCAGCTTCTAACAACAGGTTGTCTATAACATCAAAAGAGATCTTAAGGCACCTAATTGGCTAAGAGTCTCATGACATCTGGAGACCTTGTGGATTATAATTCTCTTCTTCAGAGACCCAGGGTGTAATCTTAAGAGGTTTAATCTAGTCATCCCATACCTATGGCTGGGGGTGTGTGTGGGATGTTGACTTACATGGATCGCAAAATTTGATGCAGAAAGAGGCAGTTATATTAACACTTCCCATTCACAACGCTATTGGTGACCATTTGTCCGGGCAACAAGGCAGACGACACACAAATGTGAAAAACGAGGATAGCGAGAAAACTTTCCAACCCCCCCCCCCAGGGTGAACAGTTTCCTCACAGAAACTGAGCTGGCTTTGCCAAATGGCAAGACAGGTAAAACATGAAGGCAGGTGGCCAACAGGTAGAATCCTTAGGAAATAAATAGGATTTATTTCTAAGGAAAGAAGGCTACGCAGGAGGTTTTAGTAATGAAGGAGCCAGTGTAACTGGAAGTTCCACAGGCAGACAAGAAAAGCAAAGGTATCAACTGTTCCACTTTGGAAAAAGATTCTGAGCTTTGAGATCCAAACACCACTGATATATTCCAGTTTTTCTCTGTTTCCCCCCCCCCCCCAGCCATTTCCACCACATGCCATGCTTGTTCAAAAACGTCCCGCTTTGTTCACTGGTGCTTTACTCTTTTTCCTTGTATTTATTCACTCATAGTCAGTGGTAGACTGCCTTCAAACATGGAGGCTCCATCTGGACCACATTAACAGATCTATCCTAGGTGAATGTATCCTTCGTGCCCGGGAATGCTCTTAAACAGCTCCATGATAAGGAGCAATCCACGGGAGAGAAAAGCTTCCTCCCATAGATTCCTGGCCACGGCAGGGCCATTCCCCACTCAAGGAGCTATGCTGCCTTGAAGAGGAAAGATGCCAAGCTAGCAAGCCAGCAGTATTCCAGGAAAGAGCCTCCTTTTTGTTTTCAAAGCCTGGCAAAAACCCATGACAAAACGGAAGAGGATGGCCATTTCTCTTCTCTGTCCAAGCCTGTTCTTTATAAGCACAAATCACAGATGCTCTTCCACTCGTGGCTTCTCCCCCCCTCCCTCCATGTCGCAAGACCCACGCCGGGGGTACAATCCATTTTTTCTCCATTTTTAAGGAATGGAACGGCTCCGTCCTGTAAGATTCTGAGTGGTTTCAAATCTCAGCTTCTTTTCCCTCGCCACCCCGCTTCCTAAGAGTAATCCTAACAATAACATGCTTTGGAAAACCACATGGAACACGCAAGAATCCTCAGAGCGCTGGGCTGACACACAACGGCACAACACCCCAGTAAGGTAGGCCCAAATTCAGCATCCTAAGGCACGCAGAGCTGGGGGCTAAAAAAAGCTACAGAGTTGGAAGCAAACCTTTGGTCTAGATGGGCAGGGTAGAAGCCCAATAAAATAAATATAGGAGGGTCGAACATACCCCGTTTTTCAGATCAGTTTGTGAGAACATCATAGGAAGCATCTGGACCAAGACATGGGATTTATTTCCTAAGGAAAGAAGGCTACATAGGAGGTGTTGGTAACGAAGGAGCCAGAAGTTCCCAAGCAGACATGTGTGTTAGACAAGAAAAGCAAAAGTATCAACTGTTCCACTTCAAAAAGATTCTGAGCTTTGAGATCACAACAAAACACCACTGATATATTCCAGTTTTTCCTCTATTTTTGTTCCTCGCCATTTCCACCACACGCTGTGCTTGTTCAAAAACATCCTGCTGTGTTCCCTGGTGCTTTACTCCCAGGTAGGACCACCTCCCTCCACGAATATCAAACAACAGGCTAAGATCTTTGCTAAGGCTCCCCCTTTCAAACAGCTTCAAGGTGGAGGGAGGGAGAGCGGACTAAGGCCACCACTAGAGTCCAAGGCTGAGAGGGTGGAAAATCAATATTGGGGGCTGGGGGGGGGCATAGAAAAGCAATGGACTATGACTGAGGCTGTGAGTTCAAATCCCCAGGCGCACCCTACGCGTGAACTTGGAAATTAATTTTGCATTCATGCGTAATATGCAATTCACTCCAGTGGGAAGCCATGTTTTTGAACGACCAAATTTCTTCCTCAGCTGTTTTTTCTCTTAATACCAGGACTCACAGGAGAATTTTTTAAAAAAAGAAACACAGGTGGAAAATGTTTCATGGAGTAATACTTGGACATGAGGTAGAAGAACCAAACCTTACAACGCCATCCGAATGAAAAGCAAAGGATGCAACTTCGTACGGCGCCAAACAAATCCTCCCTCTAGCTCCATGTTGCCAACTCTGGCTGGCAGCCACAACTCAACAGCGTTTGGGTAAGATTCTTTCCCACCTCCGCCAGGAAGTGCTACCTGAGACCCGGTGCTCACTGTGAGCGTCTATCTTTCTCAATAAATCCCACCAGGTATGCTCGGGTGGTCTCCCATCCAGGTTGTAACCAGGCCTATCCCTGCTTAGCTTCCAAAATAAAACACACTTGGCTGCACTACGGATGAATTCCCATTAACCAGCATAACAGCAACAATAGAACAGACGCTGCCTCTCACTCCTGTTCTGGTTTTTTCCCACGGGGGGGAACGGGGGACACCATGCAAGAGTGCTCCTAAGCATACACAGAGGATTCACCCTCTATTCAAAAGTGAGAACCAGCCCCGGACCACCAACAGCTTCATACAAACAACCGCCCAGCAGCAGGAGCCGAGAGATGCCGAGAGCAGCGGCCGCCGCCGTAACCGCGGGGGCACCTGAGCATCATCGACGCCCGCCTCCTCCTCCTCGGCCAGCCCGGTTCAACTCACCCCAAGCCTCGCCGCCGGCTCCGCGTCTTCCTCTCCGGTTTCGAAGTCGCCAGGCGCGCCGGAGAACTTGCCCCACACACTCCAGGGGGGGACCCGTGGCCAGCCAAGCCGGGCTGATGGGCTTCGAAGAGACCCGGTCCTCGGTCCTTTTAAGCACCCTTAACGGTGGCGCTCCGGGAGTCCCCCAACTTCCCTAGATCGCCTGCTCCCCAAAAAAATATGTATCCTCTCCAAACGCGCCTTAATCTTCCCGGCACCACCTCTCCAAGCGAGGCGCGCCGGGACCTCCCCAAATGTCCTTCCCGGCCGGGGGTTGCGCCGCTGCGTGGGAACCGGGGGTCCAGTCCTCCCCGGCTGCTGCGCTCATTCGGGCGAGGAGGCGAGCCAAGCCGGAGGAGAAGGAGGAGGAGAAGGAGGAGGGAGCGGCGGCGGCTCCCGGTATGCCCAAGCGCGCATCCTCTCTGCGCCCTGCCTCGCCTTGCCAGGGAGCCGCGTCGCCTCCCGGCCCCGCGGCGCGTTTTTGGAGACCCGGCGGTGGCTGCAAAGGAAGCCGGACGGGAAACGCATCCACACGGCCAGCCAGCCCTCGACGCGCTCCTCTCCTGCGCGTCGCCAAGCTGCGGCGGGCAGCGGTGGCGGCGGCGCTTGGACTGGCAGCCCCGCCGGCGGTTCGGTTCCCCCTCCCGGCCGGAGCGCGCAGGCACAGGCGGGGGAGCGCCGCGGATGACATCAGGCGGGGAGCAGCCCGCGCCCTTGACTCGCGAGGAAGTCCACCGCCCTCCCCCAGGCGGGGCAGGCGCGCCGAGGGCTGCGGGCGGGACCCGTGAGCAGCCGGCCGGCAGGTGTGGCTTTGCCCGGCTGCACCTGCGCGGCCATGTGCCTCCCGGGTCCGTTAAAGGCACAGGAGCCTCGCCCTCCCGTCTGTATGGTCACCCCGGAGGTGAAGCGCCTTACCGCCGCGCTCGGGGCTGGTCTGAAGGCTTGGGGAGACCTGCCTGTCCGGGGTCCCCAAGACCGTTTGCCAAAACTTTGTCTGAATAGCCAAAACAGAGTTATCTATCTATCTATCTATCTACCTACCTACCTACCTACCTACCTACCTACCTACCTACCTACCTACCTACCTACCTACCTACCTACCTACCTACAATATTTTAGATACCCCACCTTTCTCCTTAAAAGCACCCAAGGCAACTTATGGCAATTAAAAGATAATATCTATCTATCTATCTATCTATCTATCTATCTATCTATCTATCTATCTATCTATCTATCTATCTATCTATCTATCTATCTATCTATCTATCTATCTATCTCATGTTTAAAGTATTTGACCCCACCTTTGTTCTGAAACTACTTACATTTATTATGTAGGTTTGGGTAACCTAAGGCCAATACCTACATCATTGGCCCCTTTAGGGCGGCTGCCACATGAACCAAACAGCAAGGCTCCTGTGTCTTTAAAAGAGCGGTGGGCCTGCTGAAATGCCCTGCAGGTGCACCTGGACTCAGGAGCCCCACCTGCTGAAACAGCTGTTTGGGGTTTCGAAATCTTTAAAGCTGTTAAAGGGACAGGAGCAATTTTTCCTCCTTCTATGAATGACCTGCTTTCATCCCCACCCCAGCCTTGTGAGTTAACTAAAGGCAGAAGGGAGTGATTTCAGCTGGAAGAAGAGAGGTGAGTGTGGGGTTTTCGGGTCCCCATCGAAGACAAGGGAGGGAGGGAGGAAGTGCAAAAAAGAGGCTTTCCTGGGCTTTAAGATCAAATTATTTATCCAACTTTTTTATTCTCGGTGGCTGGATGGCTCAGTGGTTTAAGAGCCAGAGGTTAGGAATTCAATTCTCCACTGTGTGCCTCTTATAAGCAGAACCAGCCTGGGTAGCCTTGGGCCAGGGAAGGGAAGATAAGAAACCACTTGTGAAGATTTTCTACCTGGGAAACCTCAAGAAGGGGTACCATGAGTCAGAATTAACTTGACAGTCCGTGTTTATTATTGTTGTTATTGTTGTTTATTCCTTGATAGCTTTGTCAATATCTTTGCTTGAAGGAGAGACCTGGAAGCCTTCGAAGTTTATCCAGAGATGTGCCCCAGGAGTTTGACCTGCAAAACACAGATGAAACCAATATGCCAGTCTTTACAGCACCACAACATTTTTACTCTTTAGTCTCCTCTGTCCTTCAGCTCGACCACCCGGCTGAAACAGACCAGAGAGAAACGACAGAGAGAGAGAAGCCGTGTTTTCTTGTCTGCGGCCTTTGGAGGTGGAATGAGTTGCTATCATTCCAAGCCACATCCTCTTTCTGGACAGGTTAGCCCTGGGCGCTGTCTCCCAGCCTTCCACCTCGGTGGCAGCAACCCCCAACCCCATCATCCACTGTGCCAGAGGGTGTCTGCGGACGTGTGGCTCCCTGTAGCCTCGGCCAAGAGCGCATGGCTCTGCTGTCGCTGGCGTGCCAGCTTTTTCTGCCCAATTAAACGCCACTTAAACCACCCGCTCAGCATGGGTGTATCATGCTCCCGCTGTCGTGCGAGCCTTTTCTCATGCAAGCTGGGCTGCCCTCACCCTGACACAGGCAGAAGAGACAGGGTGCTGACGGCAGCAGCAAGCAGCGGATGTTGGGGGGGGGGGAGGAAATAAACCTAATTATCATTACACAGCTCCAGTCTCTGAACTAGCTATGGTTGCTGTTAAATGAGATGGCTTGGCATAATTGGGAGGGAGAGGGTGACTGAAGATGGTGCAATATTTGTGAGCCCCAGGAGTGATGGGAGAGAGGGCTGAGAAAGCAAGAAATTATAAGAGGTACGATAAGAAAGCAATCATGAGAAGGGGAAATTCTTCCATCCATATCAAGCTCAAGGGTGGCTTTGCTCTGTGCACCTTGCTTAGGGTCAAATAAGGTTACCTTAACTTCCTCCCCTGCAAAACAGCAAAACAAAAATGGTAGGGCCCAAAGCAGCTGTCTTTTGAACATCGTGGAGAAGAGAGCCACCACATTTCTAGTGGCAAGGATTTAAATTTTCACGTAACAAGGGGAGGCATGTTATTTTATTATTATTCCATCCTTGTCACTGAAAGGAGAGATTTCACCCATTTGGGAGTCTGTATGTGCACACACATGGCATGCGTGAGTGTGCATTAATCCAAAAGGTGCATTGTTGGAAAATAAGAGCTGCCTTCTTGTATCAATAGTGCATAAGAGAGGACTGGATGGGTTTTTCGTGTCTCTTTTCAGCAGTCAGCCTGTTTTTTCATCTTTGTGCTCTGTGTGCATGTGTGTGCATGCATGAGCGTGTGCGCACACCCTTCCTTCACAGAAACAAAAGGTGCTCATTTTCCACACCTGTATTTTCTGTAAAATGAGAAAATTACAGCGAAACAATCTTTCTTGTCCTGATCTCATGTAGGAGGCAAGAACTCTCGTGGCAGATGGAGAATCTCCGCCAGGTGCCTCACTCTTTGGAGGTGGCCGACCAAAAACTGGTGCACTAGTTAGGTTTTTCTCCCTGACATTGCTGTGTTGTGATACATTTTGATGAGCCATGACATCCCCATAGCTGCAGACCCCATGCAGAATCCAAAAATGCAGGCTAGATCATTGAGCCACGTCAACAGGTTTTAGCAGCTGTCTTCTCCTCCACTAGGAACAGGTCTTTTATAAAGCTAATGGATCCCGATCACCTGTTAGACCATGCTACCTCCAAATTATTCATTTATTTCTGTTATTGATATGCCACCCCATCAGTGCACAACAATAAAAAAGACAGCATGCAAATGAAAAGAAACAACTGGTCCCAATTAGACACCAGCATTAACAACCTAGTGGCTCCATGAAATAGAGCAGGCATGCAGAGGGAAACCACTGCAAGAGAGGCTGCCTTCAAAGGCATCTTGAAAAATAGGTGTTTTCAGCTGCCATTTAAAACTGGGGAGGAAGGAAGCCAGGCATAGCTCCACTGGGAGATGATTCCAGAAGGATCCTGCAACAACCAGGTTCTTTTGTTGAGAGCTTTCTGGTCTCCTTCAGAGAGCATTGCCTTGGAGGATCTGGTGGCACAGGACGATGACCTTGGGGAAAGGCGCTCCAGCATCTAGTCACAAACCATCGAGGGCTTTGTACATTAAGAGCTTGAACTTGACCCGGGATGCGACTGGTCACGAGTGCAGACCGGCTAGGACTGGGGAGCGGTGGCCACATCTGCTTACACCAGCCACCTGTCTGGTCATCACGTTCTGTACCTCCTGCCATCTTTGGGTCAGCCTCATGGGAAGCCCCATGTAGAGGGGGTTGCAGTAGTCAAATCTGGAGATCACGAACACATGTACCAACATCCTGAGCGCTTCTTCATCAAGGTAAGAGCGGAGCTGAGGGCTGATCTGGAATAACTTTGCATGTTAACAATATTAAGCCATGTATTGTTGCTGGGCACAATCCTTTTCTCTCCCAAAGGTAAAGGTTCCCCTTGACATTTTAGTCAAGTTGTGTCTGACTCTAGGGGGCGGTGCTCATCCCTGTCTCCAAGCCATAGAGCCAGCGTTTTGTCCGTGGACAGTTTCTGTGGTCACGTGGCCAGCGCAACTAGACACGGAATGCTGTGACCTTTCCACTGAGGTGGTACCTCTTTATCTACTCACATTTTTGCATGCTTTGGAATGGCTAGGTTGGCAGGAGCTGGGACAAGCGACCGGAGCTCACTCCGTTGTGTAGATTCGATCTTACACCAGCTGGTCTTCTGACCTTGCAGCATGGAGGCTTCTGCGGCTTAACCCGCAGTACCACCACATCCCTTTTTCTCTCCTTTACCTGAGCTTAAACGGAGCAGGGGAGCCAGAAACGGAGTGTATCAAATGACATTCTTGTCGCTGCTAGGCAAGAAGTTCAGAGTTTAATCCTGTGTGAGTCTTGGCTTCATTGCGGCACTGATGCTTGGATCCTTACCTGAAGGGGGGAAATCAGCTCTACAAGGCCGAACCACATGACAAATGCCACCTTTTGCTTGGCCTTGAATTTGGGCAGGCCGAGCTATAGAGGCAGATTCATGCAAATGCCCTCTCAAGATTTCTGGGATTATGATGGATGTCCATCATCTCGTGGGCTTGAGATGCTGCGCCAAGCTCATCCATCACTGAAAAGGGACAGGCTTGTTTTTCAAAGAGTGAAGTTCGGAAGACAGAAACGGGACGCCACCTTTCTGCCTCCTCTTTAGGAAGAGAGAGGTGCGCTCGCCGTGTTGGCCAGGTGACCTTGCCAGGAAGCAGATGGCGGTCGGTGTGATGGGCCCCTCCATCAAGCGTGTTCTCTCGAATTGTTCCTGCAGGCATGCGTGCCACGATGAGCCAGCTCTCCTCCAGACGTCATGTGCAATGGCGCGGCAAGAGCAGATGCTTCTTCAGTGACAGGCTGAACGTCATCTTGGCTTCACCAGGATCCGTCCCTCGGCATCCTTCAAGCTCATCCCTCCGGATCAAAATGTCATTTCCAGCTATCCTCTTGGGGAGCTGCTCTGGAGCAAGCTGTCCTCCACGGACCACCGCAATCAGTTTGCACAGCCCCATAAGGTTCTCAAGATGTTCCAGAGCTTCTGGGCAGAGGAAATTTTTGTCCTTGGTTTGGGCTTAGAAGACGTTCCTCTGGCCTTGTTTATGTCAGAAGGCCACACTGGGTGGATAATGTATGATGGCCCTCCTGGGTCCATTTGTGGAGGTTTGAGTTGAGTTCCCTTCACCAAAAAACCCTCCTAAGGGTTGGATTGTTGTATTCAGAGTCTTCGGCTTATTTTTCTGGAGTACCGATTCCCAGGATCCTTCAATTAAACTGGCCACAGGAGAAGCCTAGAAGGTTTCCTTCGGAGTTGTGTTCTCTATCCCTTGCTCCCCCATCTTGGGTAGCAAAGCACTGAGGCTGGCTATTCTGCATCCAAAGCTGGCATGTCACTATCAAGCCATGGGGCTTCCCTTGAAGACTGTCTTGAACCTACTCCTTAAGCTACGGTGCTTCCCTTGAAGACTAGCCGGAACCTGTGCTGAAATGTGGCAACATGAAGGCCACCCTGAACCTTGTCGTCGTTGTTACGTGCCACCAGCTCACCTCGAACGCATGGTAATTCTATGAACAAAGAATCTGCAAAATTCAAGAGAAAATTAGAGAACCATCTGTTAGGTCTACTTTGACTTGAATTCCTGCCTTGAGCAGGGGGTTGGACCCGATGACCTTATAGGCCCCTTCCAACACAATGATTCTATGATTTCTGTCCTCCAATGCCCTGCTCAGATCTTGAAACCTCAATCTGGTGGAATCCATTAAGGAGTTCGTCCATCTTGTCTTTGACCGTCCTCTTTTCCTGCTGCCTTCCACCTTTCCACACATTATTGTCTTTTCCAGAGATTCCTGCCTTCTCGTGATGTGCCCAAAGCAGGACAGCTTCAGTTTCAACATTTATTTATTTATTTGCTGCCAGAGATAGTTCAGCCTTGATCTCGTGGCCACCTCGCCCAAATTATTTATTTATTTATTTATTGGACTTATATACCGCCCCATAGCGCTACAAGCACTCTCCGGGCGGTTTACAATTTTTAAAATTATACAGGCTACACATTGCCCCCCCAGCAAGCTGGGTACTCATTTTACCGACCTCGGAAGGATGGAAGGCTGAGTCAACCTTGAGCCGGCTACCTGGGATTTGAACCCCAGGTCGTGAGCACAGTTTAGCTGCAGTACAGCGTTTTAACCACTGCGCCACGAGGCTCTTTTTTTTCTTAGGGGAAAAATTCTTAGGGGAAGGGGCTTCCTTCTTTGAACCATCCCCATGGGGGAACTCCAAAGGCAGAAGTTTCTGTGACTTCCCTTTCTAGAACAGAGAGAGAGAGAGAGAACTCTCCCATTAAGCTCTGCTGATACCTCTCTGTATATTTTAGCAAAAACAGGTCTCTACACCTTGTATACTAAAGGGGATTAATTCCTACCGTTCTCTTTGCTCGCACACATTCCTCACAAGGAGGTCTTTGACCTCTGGCTGCCTTGAATTGCCCTTGCCAAGGACAGGCAAGCCGTGGCGCTCAACACTAGGGGGAGAGATGGCAGCAGGAACCGCCAGCGCGGCAGCATCATGCTCGGGTGCTTGCTAATAACCTCACCTCTCCGGCGCTATTTTCAGCTGAGATAAACCTCCATTGTTCGATGAGCCAGAACTGCAATATCCAGCCGCTCTTCAATCCCTTTCTGGCCTCACCCCCTCCCCCAAGCCCTTCTCTCCCTCCAAGCTGGTTAACCCTGAAATCCAATTACTGCTCATTATTCACTGAAACATTCCTTTAAAAAAAACCTCAAACAGACACCTTGCACGGTTCCCAGGTACTGGTGCCCCTGTGCTAATGAAACGGCAACTGAGACCTGCTGATGGAAGGGATGAACTGGTGGGAACCCCGGTGTGCACTGTTCGGTGGGGAGGGAGAACTGGCAGGGACCCCTGAAGGTCATTAAGTCCACCCCCTCCCCACTGAAGCAGGAAATCCAGAGCTAAAGCTATGTTGTTGCTCTGTGCCATCAAATTGCCTCTAACTCATGGTGATCCTATGAATGAGAGATCTACAAAATGTCGTGTCCTCAGCTGCCCTGCTCCGTTTTGAAGACCCAAGCCTGTGGCTTCTTTGAAGAAGTCAGTCTCTCTCATATTGGGTAATCCTCTTTTCCTTCTGCCTTCCACCTTCCGCAGCATGACGGTCTTTTTTTTTCGGAGACTCTTGCCTTCTCAGGATGTGCCCAAAGTAGGACAGCCTCAGTTTCAACATTTCTTCCACCAGATATAGTTTAGGCTTGATTTGATCAAGGGCATTGGTTAGAGGAGGAATAAAAAGATTTTCATTTACGATAGGATCCCATATCCATGGGATCAATATCTGTGGTTTCACTTATCCACATTCTGAAAATCTTAAAACTATTAAAAGAAAAAGATCCAGAAAAAAACTATTTTTATATATATATTACCATAACAGGCCACCAGATGGAGCCAGAGATGACTAAAAATACTGGTTAATGAGACTACGCAGGCTGGGCCCTGGTGCCTCTAGTGTCCAGTCCTGGTAATGCATGTGAAAAAAATTTTCCTTTGGATTTTTTGCTTTTTATCATTATATCAAGAATTTTCATTATCCGCAGGGGCCATGGAACCAATCCCCAGCAGATATGAGGGTCGTACTGTACTCATAGTTCTGAACAGATCAAAAATAAACTGCATTCTGTAGAAAAATAATGAGTGGTTATATGAACAGGGCTTGACCGACTATCTAGCTTTGTGACTCACTATATAGCGTTAACTGATTACGTACTGATTTTAACTGTCTGACTGGGGGGGGAAGAGTGGGAAAAGGATTCTTAAGCAGAGAGGCATGATTCCTTTCAAAATCTGAGGCAGAGGGGGAAACATTGGTTGACAGTCACTGCATCTCAGGGAAGTCCATCCCACACCTCTTAAAGGCAGCGTACAATCACTATTTAAACACCTCCAGTCTTGCAGAATCCACCACCCTATGAAGCCGACCATTGCGCGGTCTAACGACTCTTCCCTGTTGCTCAGCACTTCCTAACGTTGAGTCAACTTCTCCTTTCCTGAAATTTTGATCCATAACTTTGGGTCTTATCCTCTGGAGCTGCAGAAAAACAAGCTTACTTCTTCTTCCACATGAGCATCTTTTGAGGCACGTGCTCTCAAATGAATCGGCCTGATTTCTGGGTGGGGTGGGGTGTCTACATTGAAGCAAAAGGACCAGATTTTGTTCCCAAACGAAGTGAAACCCATTTAGAAGTCCATCTGGATTGAGCGGTCTCGTAGAAATGTATAGCACACAAACTAGTTCAGCCTGTTTTTTTCCAAAGCAGTCTAGAGTGTAAAATAACACCAAAATAACACCCTAAAGCCAGTGGCCTGAAATTTGGCAAGGTGGCACTCCTGTCTCTTTAGACTCCATGTATAAGAGTGTGAGAGAAATACAGGAAGACACAAGAATCCTTATAATGTTCCTGTGCCTTGACTTTATATATTACTCATCCATGTGGATCCGGAGCATAGAATCGAATTACGTAGGGCACAAATCTGTCCAGATCAAATCAGAATGCAAGTCTGAACTGGCCTAGAAACAAGATTGAGAGTCCTGTGTACAGCCCTACTTGAAAAGTGGTGTGTTTTTACTTTTGAATGTTAATATTTTTGAAGGTGGGCTTTGCGAAGAACAGTCATTCTTTGCAAATACAGGATGTGACTGCACTGCATAATACCACATGGTTTGCATCAGAATTGAAAAGCATTAATTTGTTTCATTTTCTTGCAGCTACACAATATAATGCTAATAACACAGAAGCCTGCACCTCTTTCAGTGGCGTCCGTGCCTTTTTCTTTGACTGTCAGAGGGTTGTTTAGTTGGCATCACTTTTCCTCCCTGTTCTGTCATATATGTTCACTAGTCTTTGCCCAGAGAGGGAGCCAGGGTTGTATTCTAGGATGATACTGAGGCCTGCCATTACACTGGGAAAATTCCCTTCCCGCAAGTGTCTGCTGTCTCTCCTCCAAACATTTTTTCTACTTTAAAAATAAAAATGCCTGTCAGGTTTAGCGCTATGTCAGATAGGTGCTGTGCTGCTAAGGTGCCTTGCTTGCTCACCTTCCAGAAATCCATTTGGGAGCCCCCCCGCTTTGTACTTTCTTGCTATGATTAGAAAGCCCTTCTTCTCGTTTTTAATGACTTTGTGTTCCTTTCTCCCCTTTCTCCACCTTCTTGGCAGGAGGAGAAAGTCTCATTGGGATGCAGATGAAATTGACCAAGCTAATCAATATTTCTTGCCACTTTTAACAACTTCTTTGTTTTCCCCTTTCCCCTTTCTTGTGATCTGAGACCATCCACCCCCCCCCCCCGAAACCAGATGAAATTGATAAAGCAAGTCCATTTCACTAAGATGAAAAGCTGGTAAATCAATGCAGCGCTATGTTACTTCAGAAAAAAAAAATAGGAAAGAGAGTGAGTGGAGTGACTGTGAAAGTCATGTACTGTAGGGATACGAAAGTTATACCTCCACATTACATAGAAACACAAAAGATTCTATTGTCATATAGAACGTGGAGATTCATTCTTTTTGACATATGTGCTTAAATCCAGAACAGCTGACAGACGCATCAGCTGAGCTGAAAGGATGGAGGAAGGAGAAAATAATGAAGGGAAAGGGTGAGGAAGAGGATAATATTGAGTCTGTGAACCCCAAGGAAATTGAATCAACAAGGAAGTGCAGACCTGCACATCAGTGGAGTAATTGGTCTTATTGCTGTGGATGGCTTCAGTATGGAATCTACCTGGGACCCAGTTTGAAAAACCATAAAGCCAAGCAATGTTATCCAATGTTCCTCCCGCTCATTGTAAAAGTATTTCAATTAATGACTAGAAGAAAAAGATTTTTTTAGGATGACCACAGTGTCGTTGCTAAGTTCACAGAGATGGCCAAACAATATAGAGCCAGAGACATTGTGAATGCTTTCTTTTTAAAATCGCAGCCTTCCAAACACTCAGCCACGACACTTCGAACTCGACGAGAATGCGAAAGAAGGCAAGGGAGCCGGAAGGGGCTCTGCTTTAGTGGCCCCGGCGGCCCAGGAGCTGAAATGGCAATTGAAGCCAGGACGGCATGTTTACAGAATGTCGTAGCCATAAATAGCACATAATAATATGAGAAGGAAGCTGGCGTGCTGGATGATTTGGGAGGATTCCAGGGGGTTTATGGGCCAGGCAAGCATCGCGGGCCATCACAGACCGAATAAAAATAAAGTGGAAGACAATCTCGTTTGGCGGGGTTTGGGGGTTGCAGAGGAGAACGAGGCAAATAACAGAGCAAAGGGGAGACAGACTTGAAGGGACCTGGCAGGCATGGGGGAGGGCCAAGAGGTACAGAAACCATTCCTTGGTTTTACAGAGTTGTCGTTATTGTTGTGTGCTGACACCCAATGAATAAGCAAACTTCACAATGGCCTGTCCTCAACAGCCCTACTCAGCTCTTGTAGACTGAAGTGTGTGGTTCCTTTAGGGAGCCAATCCATCTCATATTTGGTCCTCCTCTTTTCCTGCTGCCTTCCACCTTTGCCAGCATTATTGTCTCTTCTAGACTATCCTGCCTTCTCATGTTATACCCAAAGTTGGACAGCCTCAGCTTCAATAGTTTGGCCTACAGAGATCATTCCGCCTTGATTTGTTCTAGCTCTGACTTGTTCATTTCATTGAAAATTACCAAGATTACAGAGGGATCTCTATAATGAGTGCTTCGAACCTGTGTGTGTGTGTGTGTGAGTGTGTGTGAGAGAGAGGGGGGGGGCTTTAATAGCTGCCAGAAGCTCCACCTCCTCCCTGGTGACTCCCAAATTAATTCCAAATGACTCCTCTTGTTCTATATGGTTTTCAAACCAGTTCTTCCACAAGTAGTCAAATAAATTGGTTGGTCATAGCACATTTTCTGCCAGCTTCATATCTTGGATTTAGCGTGCTTTCCTTTGTGACTGGCTACTGGCAGGTAAGCAAGGACTTCATTTGCATATCCAATTCTTAAGGTGAACGTTTCTGGAAGCATGCCATTGTGGTAGGAAAAGCAGGACAACCAGTGATAATACATTTCTTTTGCAACCTACTGTCACAAGAGCCGCCGGTGCACACCTGTGGTTTCTCCAACAACGCCTGCTTATTTCATTCATGATTTCTTTGTTTGATTTATGTCCTGCCTTTCTCCCTAAACGTGGACTCCTGGGGAGTGTTTACAGAGACTCAAAAGAAAAAGGACAAGAAAAGCATCACCATCATGTGTCTCCAAGTCAATTCTGACTTTGGGCGACCCGTTTCTGGGTTTTCCGGGTAAAGCAGAGGTCCCCAACTCCAAGTCTGTGGCCCAGTGCAGGTCTGTGGCCTGAGCCAGACCGGGCCATGGAGAGAGACCTCCCTCCACCCCCACAAGCACTCCCCCCACACAGCCCATTTGCATTTGCGCATGAGCACTGTGCCGCCCTTTGCACATGCACATGAGCCTGTGCTTACCCAAGAGCACACACACTCCTTTGCGCATGCGCATGTGTGCAGGGGGGGTGCCCTGCCTTCCCCAGCCGGTCTGTGAGGCTAAAAATGTAGGGGACCACTGGGGTAGAGAGTACTCAGAAGTGGTTTACCCTTCCCTTCCTCTAGGGGGAGCCCTGGGACTGTGCAGCTGGCCCAAGGCTACCCAGGCTGGCTCTTCTCCCCATGAGGCACACCGTGTGGAATCGAACAACAAAAAGAGATGTTATTTTAAAACATGAACATCTCCCATATTAAACATAATGAAGCAAGTTACAATATGAAAACCCAATTGAATTAAAAGCAATTTTAAAACCCAATGGCTTGGAAAAGTACAGCATTTCACCTGTTCAAAAACATCTGAATGGAACATTCTTTGTTGGTTGGCAGGACAATGAACAGGATGGTCGAGGAAGCCAGCCTGGCACCCCTCGGGGAGGGAATTCCCGTCCGTCTTGGTCACCCTTAAACATAACTTTAAGGATTTCAGGACTAAAAGAAGGCCTTCCTCAAAGATCTCAAGGTGCCTGCAACAACATGGTCCTTCAAACAAATCATCATCATCCTCTTAGGATGGCAGAGCTGGAAAGGACCCTACAGATCATGGACTCCAGACCTTCTCAAGGAAATACAGTGGGGGAAATCAAAGTCTGAGTCTCTGACTCCACAGCCGGAGACCTCAACCCCAGAGCTATCGAGCAGTCCTGATTTATTTAGGAGCAGAGTCAGGCCACCGGTCCTCCTAATCTGACATTTCCATCCGTGACTGCCAGCCACAACTTTTCAGAGGTTGCAGGAAACCTCCTTTGGAAAGGACCTGCGTTCCCTAGTGATCACTCATCCATGCACCAATGAACAGCAACCTGAATGAATAAGGCAAGGTGTGTTCCCTGTAGGTAGTTCCTTTGAGATGCTGATTTGCCAGAACAAGGACATTTCCAAATCAAAGCTGGGAGTGTCAAGGAGAGGAGCTCCTTCTGACTCCCCCACTGGGCAAAAATAATACATATGGAAATTCTGATTCTCTGAAGCCTAGGGATATCTTGAAATCCATTTTTTTAACTCTGGAGAAGTTTATTCTAAAAAAGAGTTCCATCTGTCTTAACTTCATGCCTGCCCATGGATGTTTGTCCTTCTGTCTCCTGAGAATGTGGGAGGGAGGGGAGGGACGGCAAGGTGACTCCCTGATCCAAGGAAGGGAGGAGATGAAAAGAGAGTCATGGAGAACTGACAGCTTCAGACAGAAGACCTGCTCTCCCGATGTCCTCCTCATGTCACCTCCTTTTATCCTTCCCTCGTCAATTGTCATTGTCATTGTCATTGCTGTGTGGTTCGTAGAGTTTCCCTCCCTTGCTTTCTCCTTGTGACCATGATTAGCGCTTTTATTAATTCCAGGAAGAAACAGGAACTGAGAACCAGAACTCCCAACATAGACAGGGAACCTTAGACTCGGAGAAGAATGGCATTTGAAGGGGGCCCTATGAGGCCATCAAGTCCAACCCTCTTCTCAAGGCAGGAATACAAATCAAAGGATATCTTCCAGGTGATAGATGAATCGTAGAATCATTGAGTTGGAAGGGGCCTAGAAGGCCATCCAGTCCAACCCGCTGCTCAGTGTCCATATCCCAGCCAAAGCAGATCTAGCAGAGGGTTGCCCAATGGTCTCTTGAACACCTCCGGCGTTGGAGCATTCACCACCTCCTGAGGTTATGGGCTCCCTTGTCGTACTGCTCTAACAGTTAAGAAGTTTTTCCTGATACTCAGCCAAAATCTTGATTCTTCCTA
The DNA here is from genome assembly GCF_051106095.1 of Pogona vitticeps. NCBI lineage: Eukaryota > Metazoa > Chordata > Lepidosauria > Squamata > Agamidae > Pogona > Pogona vitticeps. The sequence continues at coordinate 4,223,901 of NC_135794.1, read as the reverse complement.
ACTTGAGCCCATTCTTATGTGTCCTACACTTGGGGATGATCAAGAACAGATCCTGCCCCTCCTCTGTATGACAGCCTTTCAAGGATTTGAAAAGCGCTGTCCTCTCTCCCCTCGTTTTTTTTCTTTTCTCAAGGTTAAACACGCCCAGTTCTTTTAGTCTTTTCTTGTAGGAAAGCCTGGGACCGAAAGGCTCCATCATAATTTGAAGGTATTTCAAGTATTTGAAAAATGCTATCGTTATCATTCCATGACAGGGAATCCCTTTAAGACAGGGGTCCCCAACCTTGGGCCTCCAGATGTTCTTGGACTACAGCTCCCAGAAGCCTTCACCACCACCTCTGCTGGCCAGGATTTCTGGGAATTGAAGTCCAAGAACATCTGGAGGCCCAAGGCTGGGGAGCATTGCTTTAAGAGATGGCTTGCTGGAAGTAACCACGGAGGACTGCTGGTGACTCAGAAGCCCCATGAGACCAAGAGAAAGCCAGTGGGATTCAACACTCTTGATGGAAGTGGTGATTTGGCTTCTTCCAACCTTTGCCAGCTGGCTGGCTGGCTCAGTGGTTTAAATTTGTGGTTGTGGAGCCAGAGGTTGGGAGTTCTAGTCTCTATTGGGCCTCCCAGAAGAGCCAGCCTAGGTAGCTTTGGGCCAGCTACACCATCCCAGGCTTAGAGGAAGGGAATGGTAAACCACTTTGGCGTATTCTCTACTTGGAAAATGCTAGTAAAGTGTCACCCTAACTCACAATTGATGGCACATTAATTATTATTAAGACTTACTATGAGAAGAAATGCCCCTGGCCTCAAGAATTCACATATTTCCAAGGCCTGCTGGGCATTTCGGAGAACTCAGTTGAGCACAGTGTACATGGGAGGTAAAAGCAGGAAATGTGAAGATTAGGAAAAATGGAGAGAAAAAATCCAGCAGGGTAAGAAATAATAATAAGAGACAGCTGGATCGCTCAAGGAGTTAGGGATCTGGCTTTGGAGCTAGAGGTTGGGGGTTCAATTCCCACGGTGTGCCTCCTGCAAGTAGAGCCAACCTGGGTGGCCTTGGGCCAGCTGCACAGTCCCAGGGCACCCCTGGAAGAAAGAAATGATGAACCACTTCTATACCTAGAGAACCCTGGAAAGTCAGAGAGAGAGAGAGAGAGAGAGAGAGAGAGAGAGAGAGAGAGAGAGATCATTGCAAGCTCACTGGCACCCCTAGTGGAGAATGGCAGCATTTCAATATCTCTTTTTTAAAAATTTCATGACCTTCCTCCCATTTTCCCCATTTGACCCTCCAGATGTTCTGGACTACAACTCCCATCGTCTTTTATCACTGGCAGTACAGCCCGGGGATTCTGGGAGACATCGTCCAGAACATCTGGAGGGTCAAAATTTCACCACCCCTCTCTAGCTGTTATTGGACTGCAGACGATGACGCCCCCCACACACACGCTGGATAGCCAATGTCAAAGGATGATGGGGGGTGCAATATGACAACACCTAGACAACGCCATGTGCCCCAGACCTATGCTATAGCACACAGGGCCAGTGTGCTGGGTAGTTTTGAGGGGAAAGGAGAAATATTGTGCCGTCCTCTGCTAAGCGAACCAGCTTCAAGCGGGCTGGCATCCCACGGAATACGAGCTGTCTGGACCAGAGCTTAACAGGCAATGGCAGATGATGTCAAATGCTTGGAGGGAAAAAAAACACCAAGCCTCCAAACCCGACTTGATGTGAACCAGTAGGCTGTACATGCCACTAGGCGGCTGGAGGGAGGGTGGCTGCCAGCCCCAGGAGGTGGCCGCCGAACGACTTGCTCGGACTGGGAACGGCGAGCCTCGTTCTGCGTCTCCAGGGATGCTCCTCCGGAAAGGGCTCCTTCCACTGATCTGTCTTGGTCAGGAAGCAGGAAGCTGTCAGGGAGGGTGGAACCGCCGGCCCTTGGCCACCAAAACGTACAGACCAAGGCCTTCTAAAGGGGAATCTCTTAGCACGCATTGGGATGGTGATGCCGGTGGTGGTGGTGATGATGATGAATTACAGTCCTGTGACCCATTCAGATACAGGGCAAACAGCTTACACATGAGACCAAAAATATATATATATTTTAAAGGCAGTAACAAAGCGATCAAGCATTTCCCAATAAACAGGCCCGTCTTTATGTTACAGCAAGGGAAAAGGATACCTCTTGAGGAGTACCATAAGGAGCCCTGTCTGACACATAATATATAACCAACCGCAGCCTTGGGATTGTTGCAAGGGGGGAGAAAGTAATAATAAATGGCAATGCTAGCTCTGTTTCCTTTTCACCACTGATCCTTTTTTTAAAAAAGCATGTGATGTCTTTTAGTGGAACACCATATTCTTGTCCTTTTTTTTTTTGGATCGGAGGGTCTTGCACCCGTATTTCATGGTGGAGCGGGTGGGGGATGGTGGCACTTGCCCTTGACGCCAATATGGCTAGTAACATCCCTCTTAGAAAGATATCCTCCCCTTATCTTCCCTTGGTTCTGTTGCAGAGTTTGAAATTCTGGTTAAATTCCTCAAGCTTTTCGGCAGAAGTGCATGGATCCACGGAGCAGAATTGCTTCACCTTCCCCAGAGTAGTCCACCCCTTTTTCTCAGGAACCAGCACTTACAGTCTCAATAACTCGCTCTGAGACATTAGTAGTAAGAAGAATAAAAGGTTTATTTACTTACAGCTGAACAGATCGAACAGCAAACGGACAAACAGGCCTGCTTTCAGCAAGCAGACATCATCAACAACCTTGCTTTCAAAAGAGTGAAGAGAAGGGGGGGATATACACTGAGTAGAGAAACAGGGCTCTCTTTGAAATCAGAAGCAAGAAGGAATCATTGGTTATTGCTGGCTTCAATTGACAATTATCCCAGCCCAAAAAGGTCCCTGCTAGCTGAACCTACTAAAGGTAGCATGCAAAGTTGTAAAAACTCAGACAGGTATTAGCCTAGTTTTCTAATTATGGGATGGATTGACTGCATGAAGGAAGCCACAGCCTTATGTTCGCAAGTGTTGAGCAGGGCTCTTGAGGACAGGATACAGTGGTGCTTCGCTTCATGATTGCCCTGCATTACGACGAATCCGCTTTATGACAATTGCAAAACGATGGTCTAAATGGGGGAAATTCGCTTAGCGACGATCAGTTCCCTGCTTCGGGAACTGATTTTCGCTTTATGACGATCAAAAACAGCTGATCGTCGGGTTTTCAAAATGGCCGCCGGGTGCTTAAAATGGCTCCCCGCTGTGCTTAGGGACGGATTCCTCACTACACAGGTAGTGAAAATGGCTGCCGTATGGAGGATCTTCGCTGGACTGTGAGTTTTTACCCTATTGGAACGCACTGAATGGGTTTCAGTGTGTTTCAGTGGGTTTTTTTATTTCGCTTGATGATGTTTTCGCTTAATGGCGATTTTCCTGGAACGGCTTATCATCGTTAAGCGGGGCACTACTGTATTCTGGAGGTAACCAATGCATGGGGTCGCCATAAGCCGTCTTCCTTTCAGAGGGCTGCTTTTCTTTACTCACAGCAGGAACAGGCAATCAAGGACTGTTGGACTACAATTACCCTCAGCCTTTGCCAGCCTAGCCAAGAGTGAGGGATCATGGGAGTGGTAGTACAAGAGCCCCTGACCGTCCACGCATGGTCCGCCCCAATCCAACCCATTTGCTTTCCCATTTAATGGGGACGTGGAATTTACATGTACATCATTGGCTACAGCCAAGTCAGCCAGTCCATCGCTTTAGATTGAGTATCAAAAGAAAATAAGGACTTAACTGCAGTCTATTTCCCTTCTGCAGATCCTCAAGGCACAAAACAACATTGATCCACACTGTACAGGGGCAGGAATCAAATCAGCGCTTTCCCTGAGATGCCTAAATTGTATCTAATATTAGGTATGGCTCTGCGGAGTCCCAGACGATCAGATTCGAATCTGTTTTTTAAAAGCTCAATTTTTAAAAATAAATATACCTGTTCGCCTGCCTCCTCGGAATCATCAAGAAAGGGTTAGTCAAATAATGCACACAGTATCCAAGATTCTTGTTTGTTGATCTATGGCCTGAAGGGGTAGCTCTGCCCCCCCCACCCGGTTGAGGGAAATTATCTGTTTGGACTATATGGTGGTCATGAACATAAGTTCTCTCCCTCTGTCTCTCTCGCTCAAGATCAGCTCCGCTTTCTTTCCTATCTCTCCTTCACTCTTGTAGATTGGACAACTGGAAATGCTCCTGACCACATCAGAGTTGGGGTTTTTTTTACAATGCAGGACAGATCATGTGCAGATACAGTGGTGCCTCGCATTACGACGTTAATTCGTTCCAGCAAAATCACTGTAGAATGAAAATGTTGTAAAGCGAAATTAAAAAGCCCATAGAAACGCATTAAAACCCATTTAATGCATTCCGATGGGCTGGAAACTCACCGTCCAGCGAAGATCCTCCATAGGGTGGCCATTTTTGCTGCCTGTGCAGCGAGAAATCTGTCCCAGAAAACAGCGGGGGGCCATTTTGAAACTGCCGATCAGCTGTTAGAAAATCATCATTTTGCAAAGAATCGGTTCCCGAAGCAGGGAACCGATCATTACAAAGCGAAACTCCCCCATAGGAAACATTGTAAAGCGATCGCAAAATGTTCATCGCAATGCGATTTTGTCATTAAACAGAGTGATCGTAAAGCGAGGCACCACTGTAGCTCTTGGTTGCTTCTTCACTGCCCTGCGGTGCAGTGGTTAAACTGCAGTACTGCAGTCGAGGCTCTGCTCCAGACCTGAGTTTGATCAGAAAAGGCTCAGCTCAAGGTAGACTCAGCCATTCATCAGCAGTAAAATTAGTACCCAGCTCCCTTGGAGGTAGGGGTGGGCAAAGGGTCCCTTTCTTAATTAAGTTGTAAACTGCCCAGAGAATGCTCTAAGCACTATGGGATGATATATAGGTGAAAGCAGGAACAGCGTATAAAAGCGATAACACATCCACAAGGATTTTTGTCTCCATTTATATCTCCTTTAGAAATATATAAGTGTAAAACCAATTTCCTTTCTATGGAACCAAGTAAGAATTGTTGGGGAGAAGGGGAAACGTGGGAGCAAATGTCCAGCACGGCCCTCACGTCAGTGGGATTGCATATTGAGCAAACCGAAGGGGTAAATCTGAAGTAACGGCCTGTTTAATCTGACCCTTCAATGGTCTTAATTTTCTGCAGTCCAGCCTGACATTCCCTTGTATAACCCGGATAGGCCATAGAGGTTAATTTACGAAGGAAGTCTCGGCACCACAGATAGAGTCATTGAGAGAAGAAAGGAGCTTCGTCGGATGCTTCAGGAAGTAATTTGCCCTGGCATTTTCTTATAAGTGTGAATTGATTTTTCCTGTGCTGTGTCAGGCTGAATTATGAATGGGGAAGAGCAAAGCTGTATCTCCCAGAGGTCATAACGTGTAAAGGATATATGAGAAAGTGAAATGGGGGGGGGGGGAGGGATTCTGATCTTGCCTCTTTAATTCTTTAGAAGCGGAATTTAATCACTTGCAATCATTGTCATTCACTTCAAGATCATAAAGGACAACATGGCTCTGAGAAGGGACAAAGCATATCCTTCATGCTTACCGAGATGCTTACCAATCCGCATGTAGATCTAGAAAAGAGAAGATTTAAAAAAGAATACCTGGGTTGTTCTGCTCAGAGGCCACATCCACATCCAGCAAAATGAACTGGTTGCAGGTAACTATATTCATGGTGTCCTCAAAGCTTTTCAACTGAATTCAACCACATTTCAACTGAATCTATTTTCCCTCATATCAGCTTTCTTTACAGTCCCACTTTGACATCCAAAGATGTTGATTGGAAATACAAGAAACTGGACAATCTTGGTCTTGATATTTAGTGACACATCCACACACTTGATGATCTTTCCTAATTTCTTCATTGATGCCCTTTCCAGTCTCAGTCTTCTTCTGAAGGCATGGATGCAGTTTCTGCTTGGATTGATGATTGAACCAAGGCATACAAAATCTCTCACTATTTCAAGCTCTTCATTGTCAGCATTAAACATGTGTAGTTCTTCTGTAGTCATTTTTTTTTTGTCATCTTAACGTTCAGCTGCAGACCTGCTTTGGCACATTCTTCATTCACTAGATTCTAGACTAGATTCAGCTAAAAGAGGACTGAAAATTGGTGGAAGAAACATCAATAATTGAAGATATGCAGATGGCACCAACTTACTGGCAGGAAGCAGCAGTGACTTGTAACAGGCATCTGATAGTATCATATAAAACCACCACTCCAATCACAGCTATCTGCTTGTCCCCATTTGGTAGAGGGGTTTTACTCCCAGAAATCCAGAAACCCACAAATACCAGCATGGACATGGATGAGGACTGGGTCCAAGTGTGTCTCAAAGAGAACAGGGTGAGTCTGGACCCAATCTGTGTCCCCTTTTTCAAACATGGACTCTACTCGGGGGGCCAGTGCGCATCCCTTGTAATCAGAAGGCTGCAGTAATGTTCCATTTGTGGACTACAATACCCAGAATACTCTGTCAATGCAGTCTGTAGGATTCTGGGAACTGTAGACCTTGAATTATAATATTTCTAGGCACTGTACTATCAGTATGAAACTATTTGCCAGCCTGCTGTTCCTTAGATATGACAGACATGCCATTTATGCTTTAAGAAAGGAAACCTTGGGACTAAAGTAATTCGGTACCCTTTTCTCACGCCCTGGACCAACTGGGCCACTTAGCTGTCATCTCACACCGCCAGGGTCCTGCATCTCCACTGGTGCTCCAATCTGGACCGGCGCCTGGGCTACCCATCCCCACCTCCTCCAGCAGCTGTCCACTTGGGTGAGGAGATGGGATGGGGATTCTCCCTGTGCAGCTGGTGAATGGCCTGCTGCTAGGGGAGGCAGGGACAGGCAGTGTGGGCTCCTGTCCAGATTGAAGTGCTGCCGTAGATGAAGGATGGCACGCAATGAACGCTAAGTGGCCCAGCTGGTCCAGGGGATGGGGGGAAAGTATGTGCAGCACCTCTGGTGCCATGCCAATGAATTTCATCACACCAACACCTTTCGCCCTCTCTAATCTTCACCATGGCTGGCTTGATCCAGTTTCTCCTGGAAGACAAATGTTCTACCTCCTAATTCCACCTCCTTGTCTTGCCTTTTTTCCCACCTGGTCCCAGCCGAGCCTGCCAATTTCCTGCCTCTTGTCTGACTCCTTCACCTGCCCCTCCTATTCAGATTATTCTTAATTGTCCCCTGCCCACCTGCTGAGAGGCAGTGCATGGGGAAGATAATGAACCTGTTTGTCGCTTACAAGGTCACTGCCTAAAGTGTAGCCCTTTGGATTGTCATTAGAGGCCTTTTGTACTAATTAACATCATCTCGGTTGCTTCCTTACTGCAGGGGGAAAAAGGGAGGGCGGGCATCCAAAGCTTTTTGTTTCTGTATCTCGGGGGGGGGGGGGGGAGAATTCGAAAGGAATACAACCAGTTTATGGAAGGCAACCAGGGGATATATACATCAATATTTATTTTAGAAAGGTTTTTTGTAGTGCGTGTTTTTATATTTTGTTGTTGTTTTCTTGCTGTTGTTCTGTTTACAATAAGGAGATTCACAGCTCCCATGATTCTGGCTAGAGACTCCATTTGGTCCCTACTCGACCTGCAGCAGTCAGGGGTACCCAGTGTGGTGTATAGTGGTGCCTCGCTTGACAAGGATAATCCATTCCAGCAAAACCGCTGTAGAACGAAATCATCGTCAAGCAAAAGTAAAAAAAAACCATTGAAATGCATTGAAAACAGGTTCAATGCGTTCCAATGGGTGAAATACCTCAGCGTCCAGCGAAGATCCTCCATAGGGCGACCATTTTCCAGTTCCTGTAATGTGAGGAATCCGTCCTAAAACACAGCGGAGAGCCATTTTGCACAGTGGGTGGCCATTTTGAAGACCTGACGATCAGCTGTAAAGATCGTCGTTAAGCGAAAAATCGGTTCCTGAAGCAGGGAACTGATCATTGTAAAGCATTTTTCCCTATTAAAACATTGTTAAAAACTTCATCGTAAAGCGATTTCCTCATCTAACAAGGTAATTGTCAAGCGGGGCACCACTGTAGTGGATAGAGTGATGGACTAGGACTCCAGAGACCAGGGTTCAAATCCCCGCTCAGCCATGGTAAGTCACTGGGGAGACTTGATGGCACATAATTACCTAATCAGGGTGCTTTAGAGTTTTTCCCGACTGGAAAACCCAACCAAAACACCTTTTCCTTTTTGGGGTGGGTTTTTTTTTTCCTTTCACTGAAATCCAGTGATTCGAGCCAGCCCCAAGAGGGAAAGAAATGTCTCATACCTCGGTGTTTTTTTTCTCTTTCTTAATGTATACAGTATATTTTCTGCATTTCCCCATTGACTAAAGGGCTCGGTACGTGTAGCATTTGTTCCCCTGTATATTGGTTTGCTTATGACTGGAAAAAAGGGAGAAATAGAAAATTTAATGTTCATGGAGTTCTTTTTTCCTGCTGACGAAAAGAAATGGAAAGAGATAGATCTGATTTTTAACTTTCTCAGAGATAACACGTTGCCTGAAAATGGGCTCTTCACTTTTTGGTATAAAGAATCGCTCACCAAGGTCCCAGGCAGAGTATTTTGATGGCCCGAAATTTATCTCTCTTGTCTTTCGTTTAATTGGATGTAGAAGGAACGGAGCAGCAATCCTTCAGTTTTTTAAAGCACAGGCTGCATTACTTGGCTCCTTCCCGGCTGCCCTCCAGAGCATCCCAAAATATATCTGGCAGGATTGAGCACTTACGAGTCGGCGGCGGGAATGAGGGTTCTGGACCTCAAATGTTAACAACCTCCAGACACAAGCTTGGACGGGCTTCGAGACGAAGAATAGAATAATTCTTTCCTTGCACAAGACATTTCCCCAAGTGTGTGCGTCCATGTGTGTGTTTTTAGGGAAAAGAAAAGTAAAGTGATTTTTAAGAAGGAGATGTGTGTGATTCAAGAACTTCTCTGTCACCATAGGGCAGCTTCTCCTCTTCTGCAGGGGCTTAAAAGAGAAGAGCAGAGTGAGTTTGCAGATCATTATTAGAGAGTTGTGTGTGGGTTTTTTGTCCTCTGAAATCTGACTTTCTGCACCTTTGCAAGTAATGTTCCATTCCTCTGGCTGCCTGCTAGGGGTTTCCGTATCAGATAAATCCATGAGCTACAAACCAATGTTTCGGAAAGGGCGAAAGAAGGCGCCATCAGTCATTCAGTTCTAAAAGCTAGATGGGAAACTTTCTTTAAAATGCCTTGTGGATGTCGCTGGTGTATTTTAAGAAGCATTGACATATTCCAGTGAGACACAGGGCCTTCTCTGTGGCTGCTCCTAGACTGTGGAACTCCCTCCCACTGGGGACCAGGCTGGCCCCGTCTTTGCTGTCCTTCCGCAAGCAGGCAAAGCCGTTTTTCTCTTCAGGAAAGCTTTCCCTGACTGACTGACTGTCTGAGAGTATTTTTAAAATAGATTGTTGTGCCTTGTTGCTTTTGAATATCTTTTTGGCATTTATTTTATTTATTCTTTTGAATACAACATTTGTTTAATTCCTTTTAAAATATTGGTATACTCCCCCCCCCCCCGCTTTTAAATATTGTCTTTTAATTTTTGTAAGCTGCCTCGGGTCCTTTTAAAGTAGGGAATAAATAAATAAATAAATAAATAAATAAATAAATAAATAAATAAATAAATAAATAAATAAATAAATAAGTAAGTAAGTAAGTAAGTAAGTAAGTAAGTAAGTAAGTAAGTAAGTAAGTAAGTAAGTAAGTAAGTAAATAAATAAATAAATAAATAAATAAATAAATAAATAAATAAATAAATAAATAAATAAATAAATAAATAAATAAAATTGTTTTATTCTAAAGGCCAGTCAGAGTTGGCAAAACATCTCCATCTTTCTATACTGCATGTCTTTTGGACTCTGAGCAAGTCAATTTTGGAGGCCAACTCAAAGAATCCCCTCGCCAGCACAAGCAATACTCATGTAGGCTGAGAGGGTCTCCAAGCTGCAGGTCACCAAAATAATTTTTTTAAAAAAGATCTAGTTCAAGCTGTTTCTGTGATTATTATTTTTCAATTCTCATGGACACAGTCCAGGCAAATAACTTGTAGAAGTTCAGGCCCACACCAGGTTCAAGATGAAGAATACTATGAACTGTTCCCTATGCACAATGTCTTGCCCAGTGCAAAAATAAAATAAAATAAAGCATCTCCCGGTAAAGCAATGCACTAACCTCAGAAGAACAGAAGGGTGAGTCAACCTCGAGCCAGCTACAGAGGTGCCTCGGATTACAATGTTAATTCGTTCCAGCGAAATCACTGTAGAACAAAAACATCGTAAAGCAATTTTAAGAGCCCATAGAAACGCATTAAAACCCGATTAATGCATTCCTATGGGCTTCAAACTCACCGTCCAGCGAAGATCCTCCATAGCGCGGCCATTTTCGCTGCACGTGCAGCGAGGAATCCATCCCAGAAAACAGCGGGTGGTCTTTTTTTTTACCCAGCGGCCATTTTGAAACCGCCAATCAGCTGTGCGAAAATCTTCATTTTGCCATAATCGGTTAGGGAAGCAGGGAACCGATCATCGCAAAGTGAAAAAACCCCATAGGAAACATCGTTTTGCGATCGCTTTTGCGATCATAAAAACTTCGTCGTGATGCGAATTCATTGTTTTATGAAGTGCTCGTCTTGCGAGGCAACACTGTACTTGATTGAACTTGGGTCAAGAGTAGAGTCTTTGCCACAATACTGCAGTTTTAACCACTGTGCCACAAGGCTCCTGGGTCAAAATTTTAAATGACATAAAATAAAAGGGGGAAGCTTCAGTCTTGGTTAGGCAGCACTCGGTCCCAGCCAGAATCCCCTGGGCTTGTGGTTCTAACACATCCTTTTTTTGTCCAGTCAAATGCAAATCCAGCAAAGACAGCTGCAGCACCTCTTCATGGGCCTTCCTCACGAGGATCTGATAAGTAGACAAGTCTCTTAAACGAAGATCTTTCCATGGGCACTCATCCCCTGCCGTGCAGACAATGAGATCAATTGTGATCAATCGATAACCCTTGATCTCCTTGCACCTCCTCTGTTTTCACACTCCCCTGGTGTTCCAGTCTCAACACTGCACGCAGTGCTCTTCCAACTAAAACCTGGTGCAGATTTATGTGCTTCGCCGACATTGAGCCTGCTAGCCTCCACGGCTCTACGCCAGACAAAACCTGAGCCCAACGTTTTCAGCCCTCACTTCAAGGAATATCAGAAATGGGGACTCAAGTCATGGGGCTAGCTGTCAAGTCAGACTTAAGCCACACCGGTGAGTCGATGCAGACTCAATGTAGGGCTGTTGTTGTTTTCAATGACTCAGACGTGGCTAGTGAATCCGAAACCATCCACCCCCTCGTTTTGTTCAGAGGCGGGGAAGTTTGTTTTTACTAGGTACTCAGAGACTTGGGGTTTGGGACTCGAGACTTGGTACCAAAGACTTGGACTTGGGACTTGGGACTTGGTACCAAAGACTCAGACTTGGGACTTGGTACAAAAGACTCAGACTTGGGACTTGGTACCAAAGACTTGGACTTGGTACTTGGTACCAAAGACTCAGACTTGGGACTTGGTACAAAAGACTCAGACTTGGGACTTGGTACCAAAGACTTGGATTTGGGACTTGGTACTTGGTACCAAAGACGCAGACTTGGGACTTGGTACAAAAGACTCAGACTTGGGACTTGGTACCAAAGACTTGGATTTGGGACTTGGTACCAAAGACTCAGACTTGGGACTTGGTACAAAAGACTCAGACTTGAGACTTGGTACCAAAGACTTGGACTTGGTACTTGGTACCAAAGACTCAGACTTGGGACTTGGTACAAAAGACTCAGACTTGGGACTTGGTACCAAAGACTTGGACTTGGTACTTGGTACCAAAGACATGGACTTGGGACTTGGTACCAAAGACTTGGATTTGAGACTTGGGACTTGGTACCAAAGACTCAGACTTGGGACTTGGTACAAAAGACTCAGACTTGGGCCTTGGTACCAAAGACTTGGACTTGGGACTTGGTACCAAAGACATGTACTTGGGACTTGGTACCAAAGACTTGTACTTGGGACTTGGTACAAAAGACTCAGACTTGGGACTTGGTACTAAAGACCTGCCAACATCCCTGATATATACTGAGGTATACAGATTTGTATTTCTGGACTACAATAATGAGCATGCCCCAGGGAGCAAATACATTAATTGGCACACCTTTACATATGTGTGTGTGTGTGTGTGTGTGCATAGAGGTGCGCCAATTAATATATAGACAGTATATACCACTGCCAGAACAACTACAAGAGGAGGGGAGCAGGAGCTGTATTCAAGTGGTAGCTGAAAAGTAATATCTATGCCTTCAGCTTGATAAAAGGAATGATAGCTGAGGAAAGGGAATGTCAAAATGATTGCTCACCTTTACATCTCTTCCAACGCCCCCCATTTTTAATACACCCAAACACTACCAGAACTGAATTTGGCTTCTTTCCCCTGTTTTGACTACCTGTTGACAGAAAAGGAATACAAAAGGGGTATTTACATTTCCAACAATCGGCCGGCTCACTTCCCACCTTGATCTCCGAGCGCCTCCATCATTTCAAAGCATTCACCGTCTCCGAGAAAATGTACAAGCCTTGACAGCAAAGAAAGATACAGGTTAAGGCGCTCGGCAGCTTGCATCGTCGGGCCTGTCCTACAGCGAAATGCGTTCGTGTGCGCCGAGGTGGGAGAGTGACACTTCTGTTGAGGAACCACCTTTCGAGAGAGATCTGATTCATCTTCAAAAATCCATATACAATGGAGAGGCACCAAGGCATTCAGGGGAAAGAAGGCGGGAGGCTGTGTAAGATGAGGCGGGAGCCTGCGGAGATGGGATGACACACAAGAGTTTGGCTGCATTCTGCAGTCTTGGCAACATTGATGTTCGTCATCGTTGTTTAGTCATTTAGTTGTGTCCGACTCTTCGTGACCCCATGGACCAGAGCACGCCAGACCCTCCTATCTTCCACTGCCTCGCGGAGTTCTGTCAATTTCATGTTGGTAGCTTCAATGACACTGTCCAGCCATCTCATCCTCTGTCGTCCCCTTCTCCTCTTGCCTTCACACTTTCCCAACATCAAGGTCTTTTCCAAGGAGTCTTCTCTTCTCATGAGATGGCCAAAGTCTTGGAGCCTCAGCTTCAGGATCTGTCCTTCCAGTGAGCACTCACAACATTGATGTTGGAGGGAGCCATAATCTATCCAGAGGGCTCCAGATCATGGAGAGCCCAGATAAATCTGCCTTCCTGAACCCAAAGCTGTCTCGGTCTACAACTATCCTCCTGCACACTCTCCATGTTGATTAGAAGAGTGGTAGTACCACAATCCAGAGGTTGCTGGGTGGGGGAAGATGGATCACCCATTCACGCCTCACGTTGCCCCATGCCATTAAGTGAGTGAGAGAGACATTCCTTCTCTCTCTAGACCCGGAGCATTGACTGGCACCAGAAAAGTAGAAATGCAATGGTCTTTTGTGTGTTTGAGTGGGTTTAAACTGCAGTGCTGCAGTCAAAACTCTGCTCGTGGCTTGCGTTTAATCTCAGTGGATTCTTGTAGTCAACTCAGGGCTGACTCAGCCTCCCGTCCTTCTAAGGTCAGTAAATTCAATATCCAGTTTGTTGGGGTGGCAGGCAATTTGTAGCCTGCATAATGAAATTATGAACTGTCCAGTTTATAATTCTGAGGGTGCTTGTGGTGCTATGAGTGCAGTATACAAGCGGCACACTTTTTATAACGATAATTTGTACGTCTGCCTATCCCTTTTGGGGGAGTCCGCAACGAGGGGCGTGAAATCTCATGGCCAACCCAAGCCTGCAACCTCCAGACAAAAGTAACAAAGCAAAGCAAATCAAAAGAGTGAAATAATAATGATGACGACCTTAGAACTGCTGAGCTGGAAGGGACCCTTTGGATCATCTAGTCCAACCCCTGTCAAGGAGCCACACTGGGGAATCGAACTCCCAAACTCCAGCTCTGCAGATGGAAGCCCAAACTATTTTGCTATCTGGCAGTTCTCTCGGGAGTGTCTTGGCTCTGTGTGTGTCACCATGCACGTGGTGTGACCCACAGGCTGCAAGGGGGACTCTACACGGACTCTGCCCAGGCAGGTTGGCCATCAGATTCTCCTGGACAGGACAACGTGGAAGAGGACTTTCTATTCTCATCATGCTGTGCTTGTCCAGATTCATCTCTGTGTTTGACTTGGTACAGTTGGTCTCTTGAACGGCAGTTCCAAGAAAACCGCATAAGTACTGGTCAGGTTGGCTGGAGGATTCTGGGGCTCGTGTAATGGATGAGTCATTTTACCTCTTTTTTTGATGCTTTCCCAGAGAGATGTCCCAGCCCTATTTTATGCAAACATAAGCCAGGTCTTCTGAACAGAGATCTTGGCTTGCCAAAAACCACACATGCCAACCAGGAATTCCTTGTTACCAAGTTGGCAAGGCTTTATGCTCTTCCAGTGCCTAACAAGACCTGGGTCTAAGAACCATCAGAAAAGTAACTGTGTCAAGAGCAACACTTGTATATTTAATGTCTTTTCTAGCTCTACCTTCAGACTGATATTCTTAGGCCTCCTTCCTTACTCCTCCTTGTCTCCATCTCTTTTTTTGGCTGCTCTGATTGTGAACAAGACTCAGTTTTTAATTTAAAAAAATTAAATGCAGGACAGTGTCATCGAAGCTACCAACATGAATTTGGCCGAGCTCCGGGAGGCAGTAGAAGGCAGGAGGGCCTGGCGTGCTCTGTTCCATGGGGTCACGAAGAGTCGGACACGACTAAACAAGTAAACAACAACAATGCAAATTGAAAAGATTTTTCAGTTCTCTGGATGCAATTGATCAGTTTACTGATCCAATTTCTATTTCTTCCGTCTGGGAAACATTTGATTCCTTCCTTACCCTGACTAGGGAGCCAGCCACAACATTGGCAGGATGAGGGTCATCCTAAGTCATTTACAACACTCACAGGCTAGGAGGGATTCAGTTTCAGCAATGTTTCAGTTTAAGTTGGCTCAGGTAGCTCTTGTCCCTCTTGGCTGGTTAGAACTATGCCCTAAGACTGAGAAGCAAGAAGAAGGAATACATGACTTCATAGAACAAAGGAAGGAGGCCTAAGAATACCAGTCTGCATATAGAGCTAGAAAAGACAATATGGACTACCACTGCTACCATAACATTTGGGTAGTCTGGCTGCCTAGGATAATGGTCATACAGTTCAGTTCCATTATGGGGTTGTCACATGGCCCCTGTCTGCAGCCCAAAGCTCAACTCTGATAACATCCATCAATTCTCTAACTAACGAAGTCAGGCAGAGACCAAAACCAGCCTCCTATTCTCCCCCATCATTGTTTCTTGACTTTTGTCACCGTAGTTATGGTTTTTGAAACTACTTTGTACTATTTATTAGCTGCCGTGGGTTTTCTGAGATTGTGATTCTTCTAAGTGGCCCGCAGCTAGCGTGCTTGAATGTCACTGCCACAAACAGATGAGCAATAAGCCCTCCAGGCCGCTCCACGAAGTGTCAAGGAGGGCTGTTGATTTCGAAAGAGAAATGTCAAGTGAAAACAACCTTGGAGTTGTGAGCCCACGCAAACCGTTTTGCGTTTTGAAGGGGAGGAGGAAAGACCCGCCTTCCCAAGCCGAACCTGTCTGAAGCTTTACCTGTCGTCTGTAGGCCTGTCGGGAGTCTCCAAAGCCCAGTGCTCCAACTCACCGAGCTAGACCAGCTCCGTGCTTCCAAGAGAATATAGACCAGCTCCGTCCTTCCAAGCGACCTCCCACTCAGTCTACGTTGCTTCAAAGCTCGGAGCTGGTCTAGCTCGGTGGGTTGGAGCACCGGGCTCTGAAGTCTGGTTAGGGGGGCTTGAATCCTCCATGGTGTCTCCCATGTGGTGGCTGGTGGCGTTCCATGCCCTGCCCCTTGGCCACCCTTGGCAAACTTGCGTGGTCCCAGAGCCCCACCGGAAGGAGAGACTGAGGAACCGCTCCTAATCATTTCATACCTGGAATGCCATAAGTCACTGACAGCTTGGAAGCACGTCATCAATGATTATTAATAATAATACTAATCATGTATAACCAAGTCAATTCTGACTTATTTTTATTTATTTATTTTATTTTATTTATTTGATTTATACCCCGCCCATCTGGTCTAAAAGACCACTCTAGGCGGCTTCCAGTATAGTAAAAACAGTGAAATAATACAAAAAACACAAACAATTACATAAATCATATTGTAATAAACAGAATACAACAATAGAATAGAAAACACATAAGGAGAGAATAAACAGAAAAGTCAGATATTAACTGGAGGGAAGGCCTGAATGTATAGCCATGTTTTTAATTGACTTTTAAAAGTGTCCAAAGTGGAGGCCACGCGGATCTCAGGAGGGAGATTGTTCCAGAGGCGAGGAGCCACCACCGAGAAGGCCTGGTTTCGTGTCCTTTCTTTCCGGGCCTCTCTCGTCGTTAGGCTCCTCAGCCTCACCTCCTGGCTCGTGTGGGTGATCTGAGTAGATCTAGGTCAGTGGTTCTCAACCTTTGTTACTCGGATGCTTTTGAACTGCAACTCCCAGAAACCCCAGTCAGGACAGCTGGTGGTGAAGGCTTCTGGGACTTGCAGTCCAAAACTCCTGAGTAACCCAAGGTTAAGAACCAGTGATCTAGGTGGAAGCAGGCGTTCTGTCAAGTATCGAGGTCCTAAACCTTTTATGTAAGCATTAACACTTTGAAGTCAATGCGGAAACGGATGGGCAGCCAATGCAGCATGGCCAGAGTAGGAGAGATATGTTGGTATTTTCTCACTCCAGTGAGGAGTCTGGCAATCCTTTGCAGGGTTTTCCAGGTAGAGATTCTTCAGAAGTGGTTTCTCATTCCCTTCTTCTGGGGGTTCCCCTTGGACTGTGTGCAGTTGGCCAAAGGCCACCCAGGCTGGCTCTTCCCCCAGAAAGCACGCCGTCGGGAATCGAACTCCCATCCTCTGGTTCTGCAGCCAGAGACCTAAACCACAGTTAGCTAGCAGAATAATGCTACCCGGCTGCAGAATCATGCCAATACACATCTCTGCCCAGACCTGGGACCCAGATGGCATCTGTACTGACTATTCATTCTCTCCCTCCCCCCCCTTTTTCCCCCTAATGTAGAGGCAATGTTAGCAAATATTTCTTCATTTTGCTCCAGCAGCTCTGCAGCCTCGTCATTTTGGCTCTCTTTGCCTAGATGGTTTTCCTTTTATCTTTCATTTGAGGCTCAGATAGATCTTGGCGCAATTGTTCCGTGTGTGTGCGTAGAAGAAAGCGGGTGTATTATTTTAACCAGCCCCTTTCTCTCCGGCCCCTCCTCTCTCTCTTTCCATCTCCGGCTTCAACGTCCTATTCATTGACCTCCTCTTCCTTCCAGACCCTGAAAGCTCGTCATAAGAGAGTCGGGGTCTGGGGGGGAGAGAGGGAGGGAACAGACAAGCATGTATTTGTAATTTTGCTCTAGCTCCATTGACCAACTTAGGCCTTGAGTCAATTTATTATGGAAGAAACGGGAAAGATGAATGCAACGGAGTGCGTGTCTAGAGGGCGGCAAGGAACATTTCTACCAGAATAAAAAAAAGAAGAATAAAATCCAAGAGCGGGAGGCAGCCCCAGGCTTGCTACTCTTAAAAGGAAGGCCCTTTCCCCCCTTTCTTTCTTTGCAA
Source organism: Pogona vitticeps (assembly GCF_051106095.1). Lineage (NCBI taxonomy): Eukaryota > Metazoa > Chordata > Lepidosauria > Squamata > Agamidae > Pogona > Pogona vitticeps. Next base: position 4,206,103 of record NC_135794.1, on the reverse strand, counting down.
ATGAAAAGAAACAGAACTTCTAATAACAGAAGAAAATTAGTTAGCGCTCTTATCTCCCAGCGCTTCGGGGTGCTTGGGGTTGATTTGAATCCGCCGCATAATTTTGGCCTGCGTTTTGTTCAAAGGAAAATGATGCCGAGGTGGTAGTGCTTTTGCAGAAGGTCTGGCTTCAGATCTCTGCGGCTCTAGGTCGAAAAAACAACAGGGTCTGGTCACACCGTCAGGTCCAAACTGTTTTTGCTCGTCAGAGCCCTAGGAAAGGGTCGTGTCCCTATCAGAAGGTAATCAATAACAGCATCTGCATTCATCTCAGCAGAGAGGTATCTGAAGATGACAGTAGGCGTAGCTCAGTGGGTTGGAGCTTCTGGCTTTGGAGACAGGAGCTGTGAGTTTGAATTCCCGCTCTGTTTCACAGGAGAGAGTCGGAGTTTTTGCAATCTCGCATGCTGCTTCTTGCAAGTGTGTCTCAGAGGGACCTTTCTGGGCCGGGGTGAATGCCAATCACTAACAGCACTAGCCAATAGTTCCCTCCGGCCTCTGAGTTCAGAGAGAGCCCCGCCTTTCTGCTCTGTGTTTTCTCCCCTCTCTTGAGTCTATTGAAATATGTTGCTGAAAGCAGTCATGGTCGTTAGTTTGCTGTTTGATTTGTTCAATTGGAGGCAGTGAAACCTTTTATTCCATCATGTGTCAGAGTGAGTTACTGAGACCTCAAGTGCCAGTTAGTGAGAAAGAGGGTGGGCTACTCTGAAAAACGTGACGCTATTCCGCTCTGTGAATCCCTGCGCTTCTGCTGTGCAGCTCGGGGAATTTAATCAAACATTCAAAACTCTCCAACACCTTTGCAGCTGCTACCTACCGAGCAGAAAACTGCCTGACAGAGACCTGCAATTCCCTACAGCTAAACCGTGTGAAAGTGGCAGCATAATGAGTGGGATCATCACGCTTTCTGTCCATTTTCCTAATCAGGCTTTCCCTTTCTTGCTTGGCTTGGCCACCTCCCTGGTGTGAGAGCTTTCTGACTGCCTGCACACGGCAGCCCGCCTGCTTCTCCGTGGCCTCCTTTCCATTTGTTAAACCTTGGTTTTTTTCCTTTAAAGGGGGCTTGTGCTCCCTTTGAAGTTGACAGGATCATTCTGCCTCTCTGCTTGACGGCTCTGACTCACTGAGTTTGCATAGAAATGGGGAATGTGGAGGAAAAAAGGAGAGGGACACACACAGAGAGAGACAGAGGCAGGCTGGAGCATGAGGAAGGGAGAAGCAGGATGGTGGCTGAACAAACTCACCTTAGACCCAGGCAATGCAAGCCACCCACCCCGGAGAGATTGGGAGGAAAGGGTAAGGTGGCAATTGCAAGAGGGTGAGTAAAGAGAGGGATAAAGACACAGAGCAAAGAGGCGGGGCTCTTGCTTGAAATCAGAAGCAGGGATGGAACTATTGGTGAGTGCTGGATAGATTGACAGACACCCCCACCCAGAAAGGTTCCTCCTAGCCAAACAGACTACAGGCAGAATGCAAGGTTGTATAAACTGCAACAGAAAACTCAGTGCCCACCTTTACCTGGAACAGACTTGGCTTACTAACAGAGCTTCAAAACATATCGTTCCGACTAGAACACCCAGGTTCTCTCTGCCAACCTGAACAGGCTGCAAATTGAATTCTTGGTTTCATGCCATCGTTGCATGACTGAGCATATGGTCAAGAATGCTACCTGCCCTTTGTCAGTGATTGATGGTTTGCTCCCAGATTTACATGATTTGTTAACTATTAACTGTATGAACTGTTTATGATCAATTTACTGTAAAAAGATAACTGTCAAGCACAATTACTGTTATAGTTCCAAGAACGCCAGGTTAGTTTCAGGGAGTGAGTCTTTATCTTTCTACTCTTTGAAAGTAACTAAAAGATTTTCCCATTAAACAAAAATTAGAACATTTGGCAAACCTGTGTGGGTCACACCAACATTTGAACCCTGGAATATTTCTCCCTCCTTTCTACTATTTTGTGAGGCCTCACCTTTATGATTAGAGGAGTAATTATATCACTGTAGTTACACTGCAAAAGGAATCAAACTATTCCTTCTTTAGTTGCAGTCATAATGTAGTTACACCTTAATGACTGGCGGGGTGCAAATTAATCACAATTGTTGTTGTTTAATCATTTTATTTTATTTATTTATTTATTTATTTATTTAATGTATACCCCGCCTATCTGGCCCACCGGACCACTCTAGGCGGCTAGAGTTGTGTCCCACTCTTTGTGACCCCATGGACCAGAGCATGCCAGGCCCTCCTGTCTTCCACTGCCTCCCGGAGTTGGGTCAAAATCATGTTGGTTGCTTCGATGACACTGTCCATCCATCTCATCCTCTGTCGTCCCCTTCTCCTCTTGCCTTCACACTTTCCCAACATCAGGGTCTTTTCCAGGGAGTCTTCTCTTCTCATGAGATGGCCAAAGTACTGGAGCCTCAGCTTCAGGATCAGTCCTTCCAGTGAGCACTCAGGATTGCTTTCCTTCATAACGGATAGGTTTGTTCTCCTTGCAGTCCAGGGGACTCTCAAGAGCCTCCTCCAGCACCACAAGTCAAAAGCATCCATTCTTCGGCGGACAGCTTTCTTTAAGGTATTTATGATAAATTCTTTATCACAATTAAGTAGTAACACATAGCTGGCTTGGAGAGCTCAGTATTTCAGGTCTCTGGCTACAGAGCCAGAAGTTGGAAGTTCGATTCCCCACTGGGTCTCCTGCAACTAGACCCAGCCTGGGTAACCTTGGGCCAGTTGTGCAGTCCCAGGGCGCCCCCTAGAGGAAGGGAATGGGAAACCACTTCTGAGTCTTCTCTACCTGGAAAACTCTGGAAAGGTTCACCCTAAGTCAGAATTGACTTGAAAGCACATGAGTGTTATTATTGAACGAATCACAGTTACTCCCACCGCTTGAGCAAAGCCCAACAAGAAGCACGAACAAGACCAGTGGAAATGCCGCCTTGGAGCCCCGGGCTGGTCACCTCGTGACAAACTCGCATGTGTGATATTCATCTAGGCTCAAAGCCCTCAGCCGCTGAGTTGTTCCTTCTAATCTTCCCGTAAAAGCTGTGCCCATAAAGAGTTCCGCACACACCCAGCCTCCCTTGGTGGCTCTCCTAATTAGCAACGCCGCAATTGTGTGAAATGTGCGAGGGAGCCCTACAAGGTTAGGGATGAAGTCAAGTGGCTAATTAGTTGGTTTGTATAGCTTTCTTTTGTTTAAAGCAGACACTTTGGTGGCTCTCTTCTCTCGGCTTCTCCCTGCTCGCTCCCCCATCCGACATAATATAATTAAATACATAGAGACTTAATAATAGAATTACTTTGGGGAAAATGTAACCCAACCCCCCTCTTCCTCCTTCCTTCTCCCTCTCTTTAATTCTCTCTCTCTCTTCGGCTTGTTCTTTAAATGATATCAGGTGAAGCAAAAAAGAAAAGAAAAACCCACAGGGTAGGACAAGACGGATCATGCGAGATAAAATATGTGGGGAAAGAAGCCCAGGAAGACGCCAGCTACAGGAAGGACAGAAATTTCCAGTGCCAATGGCTTTGCTAACCAGTCGACTTCTAGGCACCATTCAAAGCACTGATGTTGACCCAGAATGCTGTAAATCAGTGGTCCTCAACCTTGGGCCTCCAGATGTTCTTGGACTACAACTCCCAGAAGCCTTCACTACCACCTCTGCTGGCCAGGATTTATGGGAGTTGAAGTCCAAGAACATCTGGAGGCCCAAGGTTGGGGACCACTGCTCTAAATGACTGGACTACAGGATACCTGAGGGGCTACCAGGACCTCCCTGGATTTTGAGACCTTTGGGGGACTTTCTTTTAGTTCCACACACCGATGCTTCGTGTGGACAGGGCAGAGGGCCTTTTTTGGTGCCTGCTCCCTGCCTGTGGAACTCCCTCCCACAGAAAACCAGCCTGGCCCCCTCCCTGCTGTCCGTCCGCCAGCAGGCAAAGACCTTTCCGTTTACCCAAGCTTTTACTAAGAAAATAGTCAGTAATGGAGGGGTGTGAAGGGCAGAGGTCTTTCTTTTAAAATATGTTTACAGGGCTTTCAAGGTAAGTGAGCTATTTAAGGAGTGGTTTTACTAGTTCCGTTAGGGATGTGGTGGCGCTGCGGGTTAAACCGCAGAAGCCTTTGTGCTGCAAGGTCAGAAGACCTGCCATCGTAAGATCGAATCCACGTGATGGAGGGAGCTCCCGTCGCTTGTCCCAGCTCCTGCCAACCTAGCTGTTCAAAAGCATGTAAAAATACAAGTAGATAAATAGGTACCACCTCGGTGGGAAGGTAACAGCATTCCGTGTCTAGTCGCACTGGCCATGTGACCACGGAAGATTGTCTTCGGACAAAACACTGGCTCCATGGCTTGGAAACAGGGATGAGCAGCACACCCTTGAGTCGGACACAACTGGACTAAATGTCAAGGGGAACCTTTACCTTTACCTTTACCTAGTTCCACTCCCCCGGTGAGTTTCCATAACTGAGCAGGAATTCGAACTCTGGTCTCCAAGTTCTAGACTGTCTCCTTGTTCACTGCACCCCACAGACTGCCCTAGAGTGATACCAAACAATCTGCTCCCTCGAGGCCCCATATGATAGCCAACCCCAATTAGGTGGAAGCAGAAGAGCGAGAGAGAGAAAGGTTGAGTGGCAGATGAACCGCTCTGGTGCCAAAGGAAAGAGCCGCATCTGTCACTTGATGGTCAGATGCATTTAATACCAGCGTTGCAGCAAATTCGGATAAACTCTAGCCTGTGGTGAAGTAAACCATGAAATGGCCAATGAACAATCAGATATCCTCTGTATGAAGTTGCTCTCTCTCTCTCTCTTTCAGTCTCTCTCTTTCCATATGAAGAAGGAGACCCAGAGGATTTATTATGCTGTCCTTAAGGATCTTTCTAAGATTATTACCCTCCTCCTCAGTATTATTCACTTGCTACGGCTGTAAATTTTGGAACCTACAAAATTAAGGTTGTGTTGACAGCCAGCCCAACCATTAGGCAGGACGAGGCCCCCTTGTCTTGTCATACATGGGTGATAACACCATTACAAGATGGCGGTTCCTTTCGAGATCCCCTAATTCAAAAGAAATCGTTTGCAAACACACCCTAATGATGATTGATTAAGCTGGTGGGATTCATTACTTGCCAAGGACCCACTTTCCACCGTAACATGACATTTGCAACTTCTCTTCCAATTTGTCTCTTCGTTAGGTTTTTGTTGACATGGAAGCCACCGGAGGTTGATAGAGGAGGCATTGTTGGGTGTTGGTATCAAAGTTGTGCTTACATCCTGTAGAAGTGAACTCTCGTGGCAAAGCGGCCGAGGATAGTGGGTGGATACAGATGAGATCTTCCATCTCTAGGGAGTGGAAGCCCACTTAACATATATATGAAAAGACTGGTTTCCAAATGCTGCAAAAATAGCAGAAAAGAAAGGACCAGCATACGAGTCACTGAAAAGCAGACAAAGAATATTGTCCCGGAGGGTTTAATCTGGTCTCATTTCCTAGCCTTTCATATCAGCGGATGCTCAGAGGAGCTGGCAAGAAGGCCTGGTCGTTTATTTATTTATTTACATGCACAAAGCTTGCCATGAAAGCCCCCCAACATCCTACACCATTATAGAATATAAACAATAGCTAATAGAAACAAACACATGGAAGAGAGCTTTAATAACGTATCACGAGAATAAACCATTTACTGTAGACTACAGAAATAAAACCCCATTACAGTAACATCACACACAGCCATAATAAAATATCCCCAAATGCCTTTCTAAAAATGGTGAAACATAATCTTTAGAATTCTCCTTCCTGCGGCCGTTTTCAACAGGCCAGTTTCCTTACGAGTAAAAAATACAAAAGATTGCCCCAAGACAGGCACGTAGGCAGCCTTCGAAGGTATGCTGAAGGTCTGATCCTGCCTTATTCCTTAGAGCTCCCAGCAAGTCTGAAACATCTCTTTCAATCCAGGAGCTACATTCGGTGTCAGTGGGCAATCCAGTGGCAGGCCGTTCCAAAGACAAACTGACAGGCCCAAAGATACCGATAGGGCTCATCTCAATGCCTTGTTGGTTCCTGAGAATTGAGGTATTTTCATCCTTTGGGAAGGGGGTGAAGGCAATCTTGGGAAAGTGGGAAGACACCAATTAATGGTGTCATCAAGGTCATGGGTGTGCCCATCCTGGACCTTAAGATGACTGGATTTGGACCCAAGATCTTTCCCTCTTGTTCGTGAAGAAATGAGCAAATTTTTGCAACATCCTTCAAAAACAAGCAGAAATGAAACCCTCCAGTCCTAAGCCCGCTGTTAGACTTTAAACCCAGTCGGTCGCCCTCAGGCTACCTCACAGGACTCCTGTTGTGATGATGAAGTAAGGGGAAGAGGAGACCCACGTTCGCTGCCTTAAAAATCACTAGAGGGTAGGGAGCAGGCAGGATAGAAACATAAAGAACAAAAGTAAATTTTAATAACTTAATTAATTGTAACTGGGCTGAGGGCCAAGCAGAGATACTGGGGCAAAGCCCAGTTCCATGGCTGCTTCAACAGAACCCTTCATATCTTTTTTTTTTCTTGGCTAATGCAAGTCAGATCTTTGCTTTCTCAGATCCTGCTGGACTTTGGGTGAAATCCTGCTACGGTTGCGCTTGCCTTGCCTGGAAAGAAAGGCATGATCTTGCTTCCCAGCACTTCTTTTGCCTCCTGGCTCCCTTTCTCATACCAAAGAAAGAGGGAGGCCATTCAATGATATCCCACCCACCCCCCGAATCAACTCAGCCTTGTTGCTTATTTTGCCAATTATTTTCGGGGAAGTGCGTGCGGTCTCAAGCAGCACCTTGTCAACCTGGTGGGACGGCTTCCTTTCCCGTTTGCATCCTTTCAATTAAGGCCTAATTACATAGAGAGGCAAGGATGGGGGGGGAGGCTGGAGGAAGAAAGACCGAATCATCTCTGTGCTTCCTCTCCTCTCGCTCAACATTATTAGCCCTTTTTACTGGCCATCACCAGCTAATTAAAACTTGTCAGTTCCATTTACCCAGGCCAACCGAAGAACGGAGGGGGTAGCATCGGATCGTTCCTCGGTCTTTTACGGTGGGAGCTAAACAAGAGTCTTCCAATCCAGTGAGCGGGAGATGTACATTCCACCGAACTGGCCAATGCATAATGAACTATACACTGACACAAGCGGGTGGAGACAAACAGGGTTTAGCAGTGTGCTGTAACTGCTTTTTCATCTGCAATGCAAACCCCGCCCTCATCTAAAAAGGCATTTATCAGAGAAGTTGACACTGGTTCTACCATCAACCTTGCACCCCCTGCCATGCTTCAATTTCACTCGTTCCTGTCCTATCCCCAAAAATAATGTTTTTTCCAAGCTCCAGATGCAACCGGGAGGGGGAACCCCACAAACAGACTCTGTATATATTTATAAAGATATATATATTTATACAGATATATATATAATTAACCATCTCAGTTCAATGCATTGAAAGTGCATTGAAAGAGCCAATCCTTACAGGAAAACTCTGAGCCATCTCTGGCTGTCTATCATCCTCTAAGGATCACAACATTTGCCTTTATGGGCAGGAGCTGGCTGGATAGCTCAAGGGTCTAGGTCTGTGTCTGCAGAGCCAGAGGTTGGGGGTTTGATTCCCCACTCGTTCCTCCTGGGAGAAGAGCCAGCCTTGGGGGCCTTGGGTAAGCTAACCTCAGCAGCAAAGCTCCAAAGACAAATGGAGGTCGGACATTCCAGGGCACCTTCATTCTGAACTTTCCTCTTCCCAAACTCACAACAACCCTATAGGGTAGGCTATACTGTCCCATGATCACCAAAACCCCAAATCAAAACCCGAGCCAGCTCCGTGCTTCTCTTGGTTCATTCTGCTCACATCCTCCTGCCTCCGTTGAGTTTCCCCTCCTCTGTAGACACTTCCAGATTGTGATCTCTGGGCAGCACTCCTTGAATAAAACATTTTTCCCCCGTGCTATGCAAATAGAGCCTTGTTATCTCCCTCCTGTGTCCCGGCAGCTGTCACATCCAGGTGTTGTCATGGTGATGTAGAGCAAGCCAAGGTGCTCTAAGGATGACTGTTCACAGCAGGGATGGACCATGAAGGACCAGAAGAGAACACCAGGTAGAAGCCAAGAAGAAGGATGAGAACTAAAAGGTTCACTGACCAATCACACAAGGTATGTAAATTGTGAGCTGCTCTGGCATCTTCAACAAACCACGTGCTGTGATCTCTGGGCATTCGTTGCTGTGATGCTACAACTTATGTTGTCTTTTAGTAACTTTGATGCCAATGTGATGTCTTTGATCCACCTTTCAAAATAGAGATAGATTTGCTTCTTGGACCAAAGAACCACAACTCCCAGTATTGACATCACTGGTCATGCTGAGAATTCTGGGTGTCAGGAGGAAAGAACTGGGCCTGATTGAGAAAAGAAGACTGAGATAGGATAGCACTTTCAAATACTCGGAAGGCAGTCATCCAGAGGAGGGGCAAGATCTCAGTCATTCCAACGTGCAGGACACATAATAATGGTCTCAAGTGACAGGCAGCCAGATTTAGGCTGAATACCTAGGAAAACTTCCTAACTGTTAGAGCAGTACGACAATGGAACCAATGACCTCGGGAGGTGGAGAGCGCTCCAGTAGCGGAGGCATTCAAGAAATAATTGGACAACTGTCTGTCCGATCTGCTTTGATTTGCCTGCATGAGAGGGCTTTTATGTGGTGGGAGAAGAACATCAAAGAGGACTAGCCTCCTCAGCAGATCATTCTTTTTCTCTGAAGCTGCTTTCTCAGCCCAAGAGACCATGTCACTAGCCTGCTGCCTCCAGCTGTTCAAGAGTGCCAGATACACTGGAGACACACAAGAGAAAATTGGAGAACCCTCTGTTTGATCTGCTTTGATTCGGACCCCTGCCTTGAGCATAGGCTTGGACTCCATGGCCTTATAGGCCCCTTTGAACTCCCTGATGCTATGATTCTGTGATTTTATGATAAACCAAATAATAAAGAAACTTCTCTGAGCCAGGCCTTGGACTATGTAGAGCATCCTATTCCGAAGGTAGGTTTTATGCTTCTGGTGGGCAATGTGTTTGCCTTGCCATCTCTTAGATAAGAGAGGAAGGGTGGTGAGTCAAAGCCAAACAACCTGTAACCAGGTACGCCCCAGGCACTAGTCTTGAAGTACCTAGGAGCAGGGAGAGCTCATGACTCTGATATCACAAAAGCAGTGGATCCATTTAATATGAACTTCACACCCGCTGTCTAAGATGCACACACTGTTTTGAGAGTACAGTTCAGCACCTTGGATAGCTCTGGTAATATCCAGAGCAGGGCTGTGCCCAAGTCCCCTAATAAGATCTGGTGGCCAGTTTGGGGTTTTTGGAATATATCCTGCATTGATCTGGAACAATTCAATCCCACCCCGTTCAATGCATACATTGGATTGGAATCTGCTTCTACAATTGCAAAGTCAAGGCATTGAATTCCAAATGGATGTAGGGTCTTTTTAATCTCTGCATGGGCATATGGGCAATCCAGAGGCACGATAGATCCTTCATAGGGAGTCAAGATGGTCCAGATCAAGGTCAGAAAGTGTCCTTCCTATGCCTGCTCAGAAGTATTTCCCACATCTTCCATCAGACCAAGATGTAGATGAGACTTCAGCCTCCCAAAATGTGCATAGTAACACTAGCTTGCACAGAGGGATTTCCCAGATTCCCTCACAGCTTCATGCCTTTGCTACTGATGTGGTACCTGTAGAGACAAAATCACCAACGTTTCCCTTGGAGTACTGATTCCCACCCTTGGGTCCCCAGAGCTTCTTGGACTAAAACTCCCAGAAGCCCTCACCACTAGCTGTGCTGGCCAGGATTTCTGGGAATTGTAGTCCAAGAACATCTTCTGGGGACACATGGTTGGGAACCACTGCTTTAGAACAATTTTCCCCAGAGTTTCACTCACCATACCCCCCATTCATTTCTCCTTCTCTTCTCAGTGTGTCATTATTTTTCTCCCCTAGAAGGGTTCCCCAGACATGAAGGAACTGCATCAAAGCCCAACTGTTCTTCCCACTGTTTCCTTGGCTCGCCCTGCTGTGAGCCTCCTTCCGTCCTCTCCTTCTAGAGCTGGCGATGAGACGAGCCGCCCCTCAGTTAATTAAACGACATCTTCGCTTGTAAAAGGAGATGGAAGGCATCGTGCATGAGAACACAGAGAAGGCCAAGCCTGGGAAAAGGTATTTTATCTCATTAACATTCATCCAAGGCACTTCCTCATTCCATTTTAATGCTCTGCGGGTGAAGAGTGAGGCAAGGAGAACAGCCAAGACATGAGCCTAGAAAAGCTGCACTGGCGTGGCCCACTGGCTTGGCAAAGGTAGACCCATGATCTTGGCTGACGGAGGAACATCTATTTCATTCTACCAGTGGGAGGGGGAGCTCCAGTTAGACTGGGATGGACAAGGTAGAGCCATGGACCATAAGCAAATTCCTTGGCGTCCCTAATAGGGCCCAACCAGTGTCCTCAAGGGGACATAGTGGTGTTGTGGGCTAAACCGCAGAAGCCTCTGTGCTGCAGGATCAGAAGACCAGCAGTCGTAAGATCAAATCCATGTGACGGAGTGAGCTCCCATCGCTTTGTCCCAGCTCCTCGCCAACCTAGCAGTTCGAAAGCATGTAAATGCAAGTAGATAAATAGGTACCACCTCAGTGGGAAGGTAAAACGGTGCTCCCTAGTCACACTGGCCACGTGACCAGGGAAGATTGTCTTCGGACAAGCGCTGGCTCTACGGCTTGAAAAATGGGATGAGCACCACCCCCTAGAGTCGGACACGACTGGACTAAAAATGCCAAGGGGAACCTTTACCTTTACCCTTAGTGTCCTCAAGACCTTCTACAAGGGAACATCAATATGTCATTTGTTCGCATCCTCTAAGTGGCATCAGGGGGACAATTTGGCCATTCATTCTGCCCCCCTGATCTGCTTTAGGCCCATAGGTTGGAGTTTCTTAACATGATCTGCCCATCTCCTGTTTAGAGGTTGAAAAACCTCGGTTCTACAAGAGGTCTGGTGGCAGAAATACAGCCTGCAGTTCTTAAAGAATGCATGTGAGCTGAGTGGGGTATGTCATGGGAGATTGGGAACACAGCGACATGCCTTCTGAGATCCTCTGAAAGTGGTCCACCTCTACGCGGGACAGACAGCAAGCAAAAGGATAAGGGATGTGGCCTCTTACTGAGTAAGATGTTTGTTGTGGTGAGCCTTTCCTTCTCTAAGGGGCCCCAGGCCATTAGCGGGCCGGGGGTAAGGCTAGTGATGTACATGACACACAGCAAGGAGAGGTAAGAGAAGGCCTTTTTCTAGACCATCCAGATGAAGCCTTTTTGCACCTCCCAAAAGTCATCACAAGAAGAAAAAAAAACCCTCGCCTTGAGGGCTAATAGGTTTACAGGCTTCACGGGTTGGTGCAAACAGACAAAATACATACACAACAAGGTGCACATTTTTAAAAGGGAAACCGGTAAGATACACATGCAGTAAATGTCTGTTGGTCTAGGACAGAAAGGTATAAATTCAGTAATGAGTGCATTAATGTGCATTTTAGGAAAGGTCAAAATGTGTGTATTTCAGTGCAAATGAAACCACACAGTATCAGAACACAAGACAAAAAGACGGGAAGAAAATGCAAGTCTCAGAGAAATGCAATTGGATCAAGAGGGAAAGATTATCACTTCTTAATACTAAAGCCGAAAGGTGGAGCCAGCTCTCTCTCTCCAAGGTTTTCGGCACGATTATTCCCCACCCCTATCTGGAGATCCCTTTCTTTCCAAGCCCTGTCTGGAGAAACCTACAGGGTTGGTGTGTTCAAAGCAGCATAATGTACAACCTTTGGTTCAGACTAGCGTAGGATACAATATGCATTTCGAGCTACTTCAAGGGGCTAATGTATTTTTAAATGCAGGTCTCACAAAGAGGGCAACTGGCCGGCCGGCCAGCAGGGTGCATAGAAAAAGCGAGAAGGGAGACGGCAAGGAGGGGAAGCAGAGAGGAGGGGCAAATAGGGAGTCAGCCAGAGGTGTGGCATAGGTCCTCTCACCAGCCTGCTAGAAATGGCCTGCCACTTTCTACGTTGCAGAAAATAATTGAGAAAGGAGGTGTTGAGCACCAGCCTCACACAACCACCAGAGAAGCACAACTGTTTTCACACCAAGAGCTAACATAGTATTGGTGATGCAGTTGGATCAAGACCTCTAGTTCACCTGGTTGTCCTGGTGTGAGATAATCCTTGATGTAGGTAAGAATGCAGACAGCAGATGGAAGGGTAAGTCACAGCACCTGTATTGGGTGTCCTCCAGCTTTCCTCCCATGCCTGCAAGAAAGGTGTGGGAACCAGGAACTGTTTTGATTGGGGTAGAATTCTGGACTTCTTTGAGGCTCATTCAGCTACACGTTCACATCCTGATTGCAATCAGCATCTCATTCAGGACCTGCCATGCCCATATCCCACGGCAGACGCCAGATGAAGAAAGTGGAACGTCAATCAGAGGGAGTGGAAGATGTGAGGGTGAGCAAACTCAGGAGCCTAGATGCCAGTGGGGCAACTGCCCACATCCTACAAGGACAGCCAAGAGCGACTAGGGATGTGCCATCATTCACCATGCCAGCAACACAACCTTTGGAACTCTTTGCTAGGAACTCATTGGAACTCTTTGCTAGGAACTCATCTCAAACACCTACCTAAAGCTTGGAAGATCCATCCAGGAATTGTCATTATATACCCAAATCCCCCTGGAGGTACGTACATCCATTAGAAGGCTCTTTTGGTCATGACATGTCATGATCAGCTGTTTACTGTAACTTGCAGAAGATTTTAAGGCTGTTCATGGACTTCAGCTCCCAGAAATCCTGGCCAGCAGAGGTGGTGGGGAAGGCTACTGGGAATTGTAGTCCAAGAACATCTGGAGGCCCAAGAATGGGGACCACTGTTTTAAGGGACACAGATCTACCCGAAGAGTAGAAGCACGGAGAAGGTGGAACTACATAAGCCACCTCGAGCTCTTTGGATAAATAAATAAATAAATGTTGTTACTGCTGTTACCTGCTGTCAAGTTGCTTCTAACCTATGGTGAGCTTGTGAATGAGTGATCTCCAGAAGATCTGGTTATTAACAGCCCAGCTTAGGTCTTGCAAAGTCAAGGCTATAGCTTCCCTTTATGGAGTCAGTTTATCTCCTCTTGGCCTTCCTCCTTTCAAAATTAACAAATAAGATAGAACTGTTTCAGTATTGTGTGGACACAATGTGGGACTAGAGGCTGTTCGGTCTGATAATAGCAGAGTTCTTATGTTTCTGGGTCTTCAGCCGAGGGCTCCTTAGTCACAGCAAGTCAATGGGAGAACACATGCAGAACAAGAAGAAGGTCCAAGAAGTCCAATTCCAGCATCTTCAAGATGTTAAAATCCCTGCCTGAAACCTAGGAGAAAAATGCTCCTGCCTGTCAATGCCAAAAATACTGGAGTAAATGGACTTATTGTTGGGCTGAGTCTAAGGCTATGTACTTCCTATATTCTTATGAGCCTTTAAAGAATTGGACTGTGTTGACAGGTTGAGTCTGGGCTCTCATACATGTCAGGCATATATTCTGCCACTGAACTATAGTCCCCACCTGGTTATCTCAGATAGATAGACCTCCCTGGAGATCTCTCCAAAGAGGAGGGTGAACGAATGTGTGCCCAGACTTGTGAATGGCGATCAGCAACGTCCTTTTGACTCAATTTGGGATCCGCTTGTGAGCTTTTTCTGGGAACATTTGGAAGGGAACAGCTTTGCTACTCTTCAAGAGTTCTTTCCCAGCTTGTCAGATCGGTGCATATGCCCTGATTGGATTGAGCATATGTGCCTCTACGTCTCCCGTGGGAAATGTAGTTTTTTTTTTTTCCAGCACCAGGCACAGCGCAGGGACAGGACGTGTACAAACCTTCCCTAGAACAAATACACCAAGAAATAAGTAAGGAGCAGGGTTTTTAAAAAATCTGATTTCCCAACTGCTCAAAAGCCCTGTGGGGCCTCTCTTCCCCCCTCCCCAAAAACAAACAAACAGGCTTCGGAGAAATCTTCAGGCTGAGTGGTTGCTTTAGTGTCTGTTACCTTACTGTAGGGATCGGGGGGGGGGCTTGTTGTCAAGTCTGATTGAAGTCCCTCCAGGGACTTGACACGGACTTGATTCAGATTTTTCCCCTAATGACTTCGATCCAAGTTCTGACTCAGAACCCATCACCTGCCCCTTCCTTATTTTCTTGGGGGGGGGTGAAGGTTTTTTAAAGAGGGACTTGGGGACTTGAGACTCAGACCCCAAAGACTTCCCAACAGCCCTGCCCTGTGGGGGCAGATTTTCAGAACAAATGAAGTTAAAGAAGAGGGGTATCTGCCCCCCCCCCAAAATATGGATGTTTTCAGATTTATATGACTTTGATTGCATCGGTTTTTATTCTTAACAAATGCTTGTGAGCCAATTTGTGCACTTGTTGTAGTGGAAAGGCTAGGACAGGTAGGTAGGTAGGCAGGCAGGGGGAAAGAAAGAAAGAAGAAATGTAATATAAAAGAATTTTGCTTCTCAAATACAATAGTGCTTGGCAAGGTGATTATCCTTCCGATTCAGAACAATCACTGGCAGCTTTAGCGCGACTCGGTGATGAGGACTCAGTGATCAGAATGAAGGTACGGTCTGGGGTGGGTGTAGCGCTCTACTCTCAGATCTTCTGCCCTCTCCCCACTTGTCTTCTTCCCCTTTCATATGCAGAGGGGCTGGGGGAACAGAAGTGTGGTCCATTCACCTTCTTCTTCTGCAGAGTGGGTGGACATGGAGTCTGGATTTGGAGCTGCTGAGATGCTGGTAGCTTCAGACTCCAGCCGGGTGGAAGCTGGCCACTTAAGTGACCCCTTTCCTGAGAATCCTTCCCAGCTGAGCTTAGGGGCCTCACTTCTTTTCTGCCCAAGAAAGCTGCTTTGATCTGTGTCTCCCCATTCAATCCTACCTTCTTTTTCCTAATTTGACCGGTGATTGCTGCTGTTAGACCAGTGGTTCCCAACCTCGGATTCCCAGAGGTTCTTGGGCTGCAATTCCCAGAAGCCTTCACCACTTGCTGTGCGGGCCAGGATTTCTGGGAGTTGCAGTCCAAGAACACCTCAGTCACGCAAAGTTCGGAACCACTGCCTTAGATACTACCTGCCTCTACTCTTATTCTAGGCTTCAGATGAGTTTGTATGCTGTCCTACTAGCTTTCTGGGGGCATGTCAACTTTCCTTCCACTCCCACCCACCACACACATATAAGCAGGCCTGCGACCACAAGACTACACGGTTCCTATTTTTATTTATCCCTAGAAGGTGGATTAGCCTGAGTGCCCTAAGCTACTTAGAGAGTTTTACAGCTGTGCTAAGATTTTAAATCAAGGAGCGCCCACACTCATAACTCTGTACCACACTGGCTCACACAGCAATGGCAGATTTGTGTGTGTGAGAGAGAGAGAGAAAGGATAACCCTCAAGACTGAGAGTGACGGTTGCCCAGGGGCTATGTTTCATTCCTTCCAGGTAGGAATATAATCATCTCTAGATAGAGAAAGTCTGGCAGTAAAGCCAAGTGAAACAGCCCTCAATTGTAGCAAAAAAGCCTGTTGCAATGAAAGACAGAGTTGGCTGGATAGCTCAGTGGTTTAAGATCTCTCTCTCTCTCTCCCCCATATGTATCAGAGGGTTTGTATATTATGAGCATCACAGCAAGGTGGAGTTGGAAGAGGTGTAGAAGGCCATTGAAGCCAACCACCTGCTCAAGGCAGGAATCCATATCAATGTATATCTGAGTGATGGTGGGCTAATTTTCTTCTAAATGCCTCCAGTATCAGAGCACTCATCATTTGGTTCTGTTGTTGTACTGCTCTAACAGTTAAGAAGTTTTTCTTGATATTCAGCCCAAATCTGGCTTCCCGTCACTTGAGCTCATTATGACATGTCCTGCACTCTGGGATGATCGAGAACAGATCCTGTCCCTCCTCTGTAGGACCATCTTTCAAGTATAAACTTGCTCCAGAGAATTCCAGGGACAGCCTCCTATGTTCTAAGTCTTGAAGCACACATTGCATGCCTCACGGCCCCAAATAAAAGGCTCACTTCCAAAATAGTCTGGAGCACATCGTCTCAAGAGAGGAGGTGAAGAGTTGTCTTCTATTTCAGATGGGCTGATTATTTTCAGGTTTACTCCTAAGGCTGTCCACTCCCATTTATGCAGTCGCCCATAACATACAAAGAAAGACCCTTATGAATGCCTGTGCCTTGATATTTAGAGCAGTGTTTCCCAACTTTGGGTCCCCAGAAGATGTTCTTGGACTACAACTCCCATAAATCCTGGCCAGCACAGCTAGTGGTGAAGGCTTCTGGGCATTTTAGTCCAAGAATCTCTGGGGACCCAAGGTTGGGAACCACTAGAGCACAGAATAGCTAGATATTTTGAACCACAATTCCCAGAATCCCTCTGTGAGCATGGTCAGGGTCCATGTTGGCTGGAGACCTCTTGGGACCTGTAGCATCCCAAAACCTAACTTTTCAAAGCTGTGTTAAATACATAATTCAAAAGAGGAGTACATAGGGAGGGAGGGAGCAAAGACCTGCATTGAACCATTATCCTCCTGGCCAAATTGCATCTGGTCATTCAGGTTATCAGTGTAGGAAAGGCTGTTCATGCTTTGACATCCAGAAGATCTGTATGTCTGAGTCAGGCCACTCTGGCTACGGAAGGCCAGCTGACGACAACCCAGGAATGGCAGAGTTCTGTCTATAGCGCAGAACGAGAGGGCTCGGCTCGGCAGGCAAATGCTTCCCGAGTCCCCAGGCACATCCCAGCTGTCTCTTCCAGCCTCCCTGCCACCAGCCAGCAGCAATGTCAGCCAGCTGCTTTTGATGGTGTGGAGGTCTGCCAGATGGCAGGCTTAGAGCAAACCGATAGAAAGAGAGCAAAGGAAATGTTTCACCAAGTAGAAGCCTGATCTTTACAGGGTGCTCCCTTCCGACCCACCCAGAGCGGCTTGGCGAGATCCCCCATTAGGCCAGCAAAGACGGGGAGGGGTCTATCAAAACTAAAAACAGTCCAGAGCAAGGGATGGTGAATCAAGAGTGGACTTTAGGGATTGGAGGTTTTGGACTACAAGGTCCATAACTGCCGATTCTGGAAGGACAGAAACCTTGCAGACACCTAAAGGTGGCACATCTGAGGAAAAGGCCTAAATTTGGAAGGCCTTGTGGTTTGGCATAGGCCTCGCTCGGCCTAGCTTCCTGGTCAGAAAGAAAGCTCCCAGCTAGCACTGGGGCAGGAACAGGAAGCCTGGGCAGACTTAGGCCTAGCTAGGCCTCAAAACCTTCCAGTTTAAGTCATTTTCCCAGATGAGCCACACTTAAGATGTCTTTATGTTACTGTCTCTCAAGTTAAAACCTCAAAATAGACTTTTATGAAATCTATAGCTTTCTAAAAATGAAAAAAAAAAAAAACACCTAATCACTAGGGAATTCATCTAGACAAAGAACAAGGCAAAGATCTGGGCAGATATTGTACCACCAGCAGTAAGATAAAAGCAAAGCATTGGGGAATGGGATTTTCAGATTGCTTGGACTACAAATCCCATGACTCTCCAGTCTCAGAATTCCACCTGACAGAGAGATACCTTACAGCAGTGGTCCCTAACCTTGGGCCTCCGGATGTTCTTGGACTTCACTTCCCAGAAATCCTGGCCAGCAGAGGTGCTGGTGAAGGCTTCTGGGAGTTGTAGTCCAAGAACATCTGGAGGCCCAAGGTTGGGGAACACTGCCTTACAGGTACTTCAGTGCGGCTCACCTAGGAGAAAGGTCTCACCTGGAAAGCTTTGAAGCTTAACTAGGCCTAGCGCCTCCTGCTGTAGCTTCCAGTTCGGCCCCAGTGCTAGTGGGTAGCTAGCTTTCCGAACAGGAAAATTCCATAGGATGAAGTTGTGGAAGTTTAGAATGGATACCCTCCACCAGAAGTTGGTGGACAGAAGCGCATGCGGCAAAGGAGCCAAATAATTACTGTATATCTTATGATGCCATTCAGTAGGCAGAAGTTTTGGCTTACTTTTTAAGTCTAGCTCACAGCATGAACAGCTGCACAGAGTGAAGATGGCATAATATAAATAGTGCATTAGTTACTTATACTGCTTTTTATTTTTTTTATATATAATCCAGTGAATTCATTTAGTTTTTCTAAAGGACTATGAATAATAAATCTCAACGGAATGTTGAGGGATTAAACTCAGGTCCTTTCCCTTGTCCTAATGTCACCAATTCCCCTTCCGTGGATGACCAAGACCAAATTTTGTGGACTCTCTCCTAATCATCATCACGATTATCATCATCATCCTGGAACTTTAGAGGTGGAAGGGACCCTATAAATCATTGAATCCAACCCTTGTCAAGCAGGCACATTGGAGAATCAAATTCCCAACCTCTGGCTCTGCAGCCAGAATGCATAAACCACTGAGCTATCTGAACCGGGTCACCCTAAAATCTTTAGCCTCCCTGGAAATACTTGGGAAAACAACAAGGATACACCCATCTTCACAGCAGCATCAACCACATATGGGATAGTAGCGATGACATGTGTTTGTGTTGTTGCTTCCAAAGGTTGTGGTGTTCATGCTACATTTCCATGACATGCCGACCAAATCAAGTTCAAAAGGTCTATTCCGTATCACTCCCTAGATCTTGCTTGCTACATGCATCCTTGGGACTCTGAATATGCCTATACATGATCTGACTTTTCACTCTTTGGAGTAACCAGGGCCTGTCTCTACAGTGTGCTCTATATAGAACTTACCAAGACCATCCAAGGAACCTTACTGGGGATGCACCAGTTCTATGGTAGCCATACTGAAATCTCCCACAAGCAATGGTTCCCAACCTTGGGTCCCCAAATGTTCTTGGATAACAACTCCAAGAAATCCCTGCCGATACAGTGAGTAGTGAAGGCTTCTGGGAGTTTTAGTCCAGGAACATCTGGGGACCCAAGGTTGGGAACTGCTGACCTGAAGATACACATTGGTCATTTTCTTCCCCCTTTGCAGTCAGGATAGGTTTGCCCAGACAGATTGAGTTTTGCAACCCATCTGCCCTTTTGCTGTCATCTGGTGGGTGAACTTGCAACTGTGTGCCAGCCCAGTGATTTTTGGAAGGAGACTGGAATGCTAGATTTGTCCCCCCCGGGGATCAGAACTCACGTTTCCATTGACTATTGACTGCCATTCGCAGTACTGCAACTTGTGTGTGGGTGTCGTTTTTGCTTGCTTACACAAGCCATCAATTGCTTGTCTTACCCCTTCAGTGGCTCGCCCTACCCCTTGGCTCCAGCAATCACTTTGCCAATGAGACGAGGAAGGAACAATGCATGAAAAATCATTGCTCCATGACTAAACAGCCGCAACGCCTAGCCTTCTAATCAACCCCCAAGTCAATGGCACCGCCTCAATGGAGGGGGGGGGCTCCTGCTTCCTTATGTGGCTGAGAAGGAAATGCATCAAACTCCGATACACGATATAAGAAAGGAAAAAAACAACCCTACTTGTTAAACCAGTTAGGGTGAAAAGAGCTACAAAAGGCAGAGCAGCAGTATTTCAAATGCTTCATTAAATCTACAGTACTTGTTCTTTCTCCCCCTCCCACCCACCCCCACTTTCATTTGGCACCTTTAACATCTCCTGCCAAGAGAACGGAAGTTTGGAAAGGGAAACGTATCAGTGGCTAGTTTTCTAGGGGGGGGGGGAAAAACCAAAAGGCTCTCATAAAATGGAGACATCTTGTAAAAAATCATTTTTCTGCTTTCAGATGCTGTGTGAAAAAGCACTCTTGTGCTGGAACAGCCCGTCAATCATTGACGGTTGATTGACTGATTAGGGATTTCAAGGAAGCCTTGCCGTGCCTTTCCTTTCCGGGAAGGGTGTGTTGAAGACGGCTTTCAATATGTTACAAACAATTAGAGAGAAGGGAATTTTGCTGCCATCTCACTAAAATTAATCCTAGACCTGCAGAACCAGAAGGGACCCTACGGATCATCGGGTCCAGCCCCTGGCAAGAAGGCCCAGTGGGGAATTGAATTCCCAACCTCTGGCTCTGCAGCCAAAGATCTAACCCACTGAGCTATCTAGAAGCTGAAGTGTCCTTATCACACCTCCTGAGACTCTTTTGTGAAACAAAAAAGGGCCTGCCTCAGAAATTTGCACACTAGTAGGATGGAGAGAGATAAAATCTACACAATGTATGCATACAT
Source organism: Pogona vitticeps (assembly GCF_051106095.1). Classification (NCBI taxonomy): domain Eukaryota; kingdom Metazoa; phylum Chordata; class Lepidosauria; order Squamata; family Agamidae; genus Pogona; species Pogona vitticeps. Next base: position 4,185,735 of record NC_135794.1, on the reverse strand, counting down.
TTTGCAGAGGTGAACGGCTAACGGGTGCCATTGAAAAATACACACAGCTGTGCTTGAGGCAGTGGCCAGGATCCTACCAGTTGCACAAGCAATTTTAGTTCTTCAGCTGGCTTGAACTCACACTCACCGAATAAACAGTTGCATGCCAAACCATGTGTGGCTGTCAAATCACAGATGAAAAGCCTCGTACAATCGTTCTTATATGGCTTCCTCCCATTAGGATGTTGGAAGCTGGCAGTAATCTGCACAACTCGGCATGCATTGGGAAAGATGCAGGCAAATCTGTACTCAGGAATTAACTGCTGGATAGCTCAGTGCTTTAGGTCTCTGGCCACACAGCCAGAAGCTGGGAGTTCGATTCCCCGCTGTGCCTCCTTGACAGGAGCTGGACCCCATGGTCTCTTCCAGCAATGCAGTTCTAAGATAACCTAAGATAAGATGACCTAATATACAAAAGTCTCACAATCTGACATGAGGAAAAGATGGAACAAATTTATAATTAAAATTGTAAACCGCCCGGAGAGTGCTTGTAGCGCTACGGGGCGGTATATAAGTCCAATAAATAAATAAATAAAATAAATATGTGGGGAAATGCAGCTGTGGGATAAGGCCCTTCAGCCCAACTGACTGGAGGTCACAAAACAGAACACAGAGTGAATCTTGGTAGTATACAATATTTATTGTTTTTGAAAGCGGAGAATCACTGACACACACACAGTCCATGTGTACAGTTAGTCTTGCTGAATGATAAAATCGGTTACTCTTTTATAGCTCCAAGTGGAAAGTTCCACAGTAACAACTGAAGAATGCATAAAGGACATATTTACTGAAAAGCAGCTACAATAAAGTCACCTTCCTCGGTTTGATGGTTTAGATTATGTGATCAGGAAATGTTTTATCTATTATAATGCCTCTGTTTGACCTGACCCAGTGAATACAAACTTTCCAGATCTGCTCTAATGCCCAAATAAGTACGTCTACCTTGCACATTCTCTTCCTCCTCTCCAGATGCTCTCTCTTCCCCTACTCCAAATTCTCACTCTCTCCCCACTCATCCCGAAATTGAGTCTAAGAGTTTTTCACATCTCAACAAAAAAACACCTCCAAATAAGACAGCACAGTAACACAGTTGTACAACACAGAGGGAAGAAAGGTGGCTACACGCTACAAAATTAACAGATGTTTGATGCCACCTTAACTACCGAGGTTCCTTCCTGAAGAATCCTGGGAATTAAATCTGGGCAAAATATTTAAAATCCTTCTCTAGAAACCACTTGTGTACCATAAAAGCATTGTGAGCTATAACAGATGTGTCCCACTACTTTGTCAAGGTACAAGTCCCAAAATCCTCTAGGTTTGAGCTGTGACAGTTGAAATAGGAGTATCAAACTGATATATGCATATGGTGCAGATACACCTTGCAACTCTCAACGAGGGCAGTCAAATTTGTGCCTAAAGAAAATCAGAAGGACAAAATAATCTTTAACCCAAAATGTAAACCCTGGAGACAGAGGGTTTGGGAGCACCCATCACACACAAGAATGGAATTCTGGTGTGTCTTTGTTTTGGGAGCTGTGTGTTTGTCTGTGCTTATATATGGATGGGAAGCTTATGTCAACACCAATAGGACTCTGGCTACCAATTGCTATGTCACCATGGCTCAACAGTAAAGTGAACACAAGTGAACTATTCAGTTCTTGGTTTCCACCAAGATAACGAGAGTCCAATGGCAGTGAATTCCAGTGATTGGTTCTCTCTCGCCCATGTTCAGCCATATGGCTCTGTTGGGCTGCTGATTAAGGAGACAGCTGAGAGCTTCAGCATAATCATAATCACATGGCAGGCCCCTTGTAGGCTTGCTTTCATTCAGCAAGAGCTCATGAAGCATTTTAATTGCCGATTGGCCTCCACCTCCCATTGCAGTCTACATTTGGAGATGTTAATATGGAGCAGGGCTGTGCTTGTGGAGAGGAGTCTTGGCAACAACAGGAAGGAAGGAAGGAAGGAAGGAAGGAAGGAAGGAAGGAAGGAAGGAAGGAAGGAAGGAAGGAAGGAAGGAAGGAAGGAAGGAAGGAAGGAAGGAGCTCCATCTTTCCCAGTAATGGGGAAATGCGAACATCTATGACCCATGGAGGGGCCTATTTATTCCAACACTATTGAGACAGAGGTTGGGAGTTCAATTCCCCCCTGTGCCTTCTTGACAGGGGCTGGATGATCTACAGGGTCCCTTCTAGCTCTGGTGTTCTAAGGTTATTATTATATTATTAATGATAGTTTATTGTGTTGTACAGTGCTTTGGAAAGAAGAGAGTAAGCTGTTTTGGGTGGCGTTGTATCATTTCACAAAGAGAGCATACCAACTTGCAGGGAGGGGGCAGAGGAAAGCTGAAGTGGTAAAAAGAGATCTTTTATCAAAGCCTGCTGGATGGTTTGCACTTTGTAGTAAAAGAAATTTGCTTCTGGGTGCTGACGGTCTAGGTTCAGGTTATCACATTAAGCCTCTGGCACACAGCATGGACAGATATTAATTCCATAAACCCTCTGCTGGCAATTTTTTCTCCTATTGACATTCTTTATCTCCCATCTCAACGGCCAACAGCTGGACAAGTGTGTGTCGTGCAAATAGTTCACGTTAAGAAAATAATCATCATCAGCCGGCGATGGCAATCAGGGACCCCAGCTCTGACTGGGAATGCAAATTTTCACTCCCTGTGTTCACGCAGGTGGGGATCAAGTTTTTCAAACATTTCTTCCTGCTGAGTGAGTTGGGGAGTGTTTTTGGTGCCTTTTTGCTGTATTTCAAGAATTCTTGGGCAAAAGAGGAGCTGAAGTGTGCTTCTGTGCGAGGAAAATAGCACACTTTTCTTGGCTAATGCTGCCGCAAAACCGAGAGACGTATCTTTTTTACTCTCCAGGAAGGTGATTTTTTAAAAAACTTTTTTGACCAAGTGCCCTGGAGCATCAAGATGCTCTTTTTCGTTGTTGTTGAGGACAAAAAAGAAAAGCAGATATTTGTGATGCAGTTCTGACTCATGTGTGATGTACTGCCAAGCTGATTCCGACTTACGGTGATCCTAGTAGGGTTTCCTAGGTGTGGTGGATGTCCGCTTCCACCTGTCCAAAGTGAGTTTCTTCGCCTAGGCAGGGATTTGAACCCAGGTCTCCTGAGTCTTGGCCCAACACAGTTTTATTGGGCTATCATCTCCCAGCCTTCCTCTCCTGTGGCTATGCTGGCTTGATGCACCAAAAGCTGGAGGGCCACGCTATGGACAATCTGGTTGAGGAACATCTCCTTTCACATTCTCGAAGACCATCCTTACCCATGCAAATATCACATTCACTTCCAGGTTCCCTGATTGGCTAGGAGCTCTTTAGAATTAGGTCTAATCAAGGAGAAAGATAGCTTAATTAGAGGAGCATGGTGTTGAGATACAGGAGAGGAATGGAAACAAACAGCAAGACAGTAGTATCTTCCCAAAACTTGACCCAAACGGTCTCTTTCAGCTCTTTTAAGATGATGGTGACAATGATGATATTGTCACTATTAGTGCACATGTGTGTTTTGCCACTGCTTCTACAGTTGCTCTAATATTTGTCTCTGCAACCCTGATCCCATCAGAGCTCTTGAGGTGCTTGTAAGAGAGGCCATTCTTACTGTCATTCAAGCAAAGAAGCATCCCCTCCATAGACTTTGGAGCCAGTGCTGGATTTGTGCACAGGCAAAATAAACTGCAGTTCTGGGTCCCGCTGACTGCAAAAGCCTGAAACTGATGGATGGATTACAAAACCTCAGATTGACTGATGCCTTGATGACAGCTAGCAATCAATCAATCTATGTTATGGTTTACATCATTGTAAGAAGAGTACGCAGTTTGTGGTTTGAGGATATGAGGCTGCTGAAACTTGATTTAGATTATAGGGCCTTGGTATGAAGGAAATCAACCCTGAGTGCTCTCTGGAAGGACAGATCCTGAAGCTGAGGCTCCAAGACTTTGGCCATCTCATGAGAAGAGAAGACTCCTTGGAAAAGACCTTGATGTCAGGAAAGTGTGAAGGCAAGAGGAGAAGGGGACGACAGAGGACGAGATGGTTGGACAGTGTCATCAAGGCTACCAACATGAATTTGACCCAACTCTGGGAGGCAGTGGAAGACAGGAGGGCCTGGCGTGTTCTGGTCCATGGGGTCACAAAGAGTCCATGGGGTCACGAAGAGTCGGACATGACTTAATGACTAAACAACAGATATTTTAGATCTGGCTTCACCCCCACTTTCAGCCTGAAATAGTGGCATTCAGGAAAGATTTTCTGAGCATGGAAATTTCCTCTGATGTCTATGTGTGTGTGTGCAGAGAAGCATGAAATGCACTACAAACATACTGTGGTGTTCTCCACATGATGGTGATGCACCGGTGTGCTGAAGAGCAAATACAGAACAACCTTGCTTTGCAAATCTATTGGTGTCACCATAGCATTACCTCCCAGAGCTTGGTTGAAGCTGAGGATCTATTTACATCATCATCATCATCATCATCATCATCATCATCATCATCATCATCATCATCATCATCATCATCATCATCATCATCAAGTAAATATGGACTTATGGCAATCCTTTCCAAGATTTTCAAGGTAGAGAATACACAGAAGTATTTTCCCATTCCCTTCTTTGGAGACACCTTGGGTCTGTGCAGCTTGCCCAAGGCCACCCAGGCTGGCTCTTCACTCAAAAGGCTCAGTGGGGGAATTAAACTCCCAACCTCTGGCTCCACAGCCAGATAACTAAACCATGGAGCTATCCAGTCAAGCTATTGATGTCTACTTATATAAAGGAGGCATCAATGCAGATGTTAGAAATCTTCAAAGTAGGGGAGGCAACATCCTTGTATGGTTTTCCCATATTAATTTCTTTAAAACCCTAAAACACTGTAGTTTAAATGCTGGGAAAACTTAACTGGAGTGAGGTGAATAATTAATTACCTCTTCAAAGAATCCAGCCATTGATAACATTAAGCTGAGAGAAGGGTTATCAATGTCCCTGGGCCATGGAAGGCCACGGGGAGTGAAGGCGAGATAAACCCAAAGGGAAATATTTCCTCCTATTGCTTCCTGGCTACAGAAGAGAGCTAAGGTGCAATATTTCTATCATCCAGCTGTTTCCAACACCTGGGTGTCAAGTCAATATTACCACCTCAGTGGAGCGGGGGAAAATAAAAAGGGTTCCTATTACTTCTTGGGAAAATATTTATCTTGCCTTCTGCTCTCGGAGGCGTTGGCTGCTAATTGCACTCCAAAGGGTATCGCTGGCCCGGAGGGGCTGCACAATTGGCGAAGAAAAAAAAAGGCAAGCACTGTGAGGAGAGCGCTTAGTGGTGTGAAGGGAGTGTAACAGAAGCTGTGAGCAGATCAACATGAGACGGAGGTGGGAGATAGGCAGTCAAATGCGCCTCTTGCGCTGCCTGCCCACATCTGAAATCTGCATGGGCCGTTCGTTCGGCTACGTCTTTCCATTGACTGAAACGGCTGTTGCTAATTTTGAAAGCTGACTCCTTGCTAGGGAGGCCAAGGGCCTGGTGTTGGGATCCTGGCCTCTCTGGGGCCATGGCGTGGTACACCTTTCATCCCTAGGTGAGTCTGGAAAATAGTAACGGGATCTGTGGTATGCCAGGCTATGCCCCTACACCAACAAAGGTCAACTTTCATCTTCAACCCCCAGCTTGCTATTGGTCTCTGACCCCACACATAATTAATTCAAGCATCATTTGATCTGGGTCTCCTTGGCTGTGATTTCAGGGCCCAAGATAACCCCCTGTTTTGGAGTTAGTGTAACTGTAGCTTCGCTGGCTAGCTCTGTTCAATTGTATGCAAGGAGAACAAGCCTAAAGGAAATCAACCCTGAGTGCTCACTGGAAGGACAGATCCTGAAGCTGGGGCTCCAAGACTTTGGTCATCTCATGAGAAGAGAAGGCTCCCTGGAGAAGACCCTGATGTTGGGAAAGTGTGAAGGCAAGAGAAGAAGGGGACGACAGAGGAGGAGATGGATGGACAGGGTCACCAAAGCGACCAACATGACTTTGACCAAACTCCGGGAGGCAGTGGAAGACAGGAGGGCCTGGCATGCTCTGGTCCATGGGGTCACGAAGAGATTCTTAATGACTAAGATGACTTAATGACTAAACAACAACAAGAAGTGAACACGGATATCCCTCTTGTTCTTCCATCGAGTAGACACTAGGCTTGAAACCTGCCCAGATGAAGAAGCTAAAGACTCAGAATTTCTTAAGAATCATAATATGGGAGTGAACATGATTGTTGGCTTTGTATATCTGTATTTAGAGGGACATCTCAGCAGAGGAGCAAGCCAGGCAAAACAAATGGATGTCACCCACCAAAGACCTTTTGATTGATTTTGTTTGCTCCCCTGGGTTTTGTTAGAAAATAGGAAAAGTCCAAACGTCTTCTGGATCCTGTCTGGGGGGAGGAGTGATTTTTTTTTCTCAGCCATGATATGATGAGACTTTCTGGATGTGAACCTTAAGAGTTACTTCTTACATATTTGGAAGGTGCTAAGGTTCAAATTGCAGGCTGGTGGAGCAGCTGACACACCAGAATGTAGCTGTGCTCAGGGGATTTAAAACAGAGCTGCCCAATAAAACTAAATTTCATTTTGAAAGCAATTTTCTGTGAAGTCCCTACCTCTTCCCCCCCCCCTTGGATATATTACCAAAGAATCTCTTTTTATGCCTGCAAATTTAGAGGAAATGCTGTAGTATTTTGCGGCTTGAAGGTCCTTTTACAGAGGATCATAGAGGAACCGAAAATAAGCAGGAGGAAATAGTATGTGTTTCCCCCCATTTTCCTAAGTCCTATTAGAGGCAGCTTCATGCTGTGAGGAAAGCCAGTTAATTAGCCCCCCTCCCCTCTTAAAATGCCTGACACCAACCACATGCAATGGAGGCTTGAGGTTTCGGTGTGTGTGTGTCCGTGTGCACTGTGTGCTTTCTTTTCTTTTTAATCCTGACATTCTTTTCGATCCTCCTTAAAGTCAGGCCTGGAAGAGATTAGCTAGAGGGGGCTTAAACTGTGCCGAAAACCTTAAATGGCTCACCGCAGGCAAAAATTGCCGCCTTAGCGGGAGATCCCTGCGGTTCTACACGGAGGATGCATATTCTTAACAAATCTTTTATCCATACCCTCACTACAGTCTTGATTGAGGCGTCGTAAAAGATGGATGAAACTCTGGGTTGCTGAGCAGCCGGTTATCTTACAGAGCTGACTAACATGGGGCCGGTTGTTGAAAAGCCAATAAACTCCAGATTTTGGAAAGTTCCATTCATGCAGAACAGTTTTCATTATAACTTTTTTTTTCCTAGCCTGCCTGATTCTACTGGCCTTGGTTTTTTGGCATAACATATTCTGAATAAGGATGGATGGATGAACGGATGAATATGTACGTTTCATTTTTCATTGCTCTCCATTCCCCCCCCCACATCCAGAATATGATGAAACTTGCAAATCTAGGCAAAAACAAGCTACATAAAATTTTCATCTAATCCTCCAGGAGTCTATGTAAGGATAACATAGGCTGATGGTACTAACGCCCCATTCATATTAAGGGTTCCCTGTGATGGATAAACTTGCCCAGCCTCATAGCTAACACCACCACTTCTAGTTTATTAAGCTTTCAATGAAATGTATCTTATTTTCCATTTGGTGCTTAAAGTAGAGAGATGAAAAGCAGGTGAAAATAGCTAACCTGTACTGAACCAAATAGCTAGCCTGAATGGAATGTTTTCTGTACTCTTAAACAAAATCTCTTGACAGCAAAAGATCACATGCTTCAAAATATTAAAAATAGCCTCCATCCTTTCAATATTCAAATATCGCCCTAGCTTTGAGATGGGAGGCACCTGAACCCAGACCCCAACGTCTTCGGACAGAATTGTTTTATTGAATAAAATGCCTTTCCAGAAATACAACAACAATTTCAGCCCAAGAATCCTGGCGTTCACACTCACAGTGTGCCTTAGACGCTGGCTTCTCACTGGTAACGCGGTGGCCACGCTCCAGTGGGGAGCAGAATTAAGTGCCTTTAGATGCTCCCAGTTCAATAGGCTTAACTCAGCTTAGGGGCGGCATTCACAATGACTTGGGAGTCAGCCAAATTGAACTCCGTGTGGCGTATTTCCAAGGAAAGTTTGGCACAATCGGAACGCAAGTCTCCGATGGGTTTTTGGCCTATGTTGGGATTCAGGATTCGTCTGGCTCACAAGTGGGAGAAGAAGACGCAGCGGGAGATAGGGTGAGGAGAGGGGTTTCAAATGTGGAAGAACAGCTGGCATCTGGGGTTCTGTGGGGATTGTGATGCTCGGTCTCACATTGATTCGCACTCCCTGGACTGTCCACGGCACGGACACTGTTGGCCGTCCATAATTCTTGCACTAATAAATGGCTACGAATGGATCTATGGGAGAAAATCTGACCTTAGCCCGGTGCGGTTCTTCCCCCTCCCTCCTGAGTCCTGCTCAGCAGCTCCTTCTGCTGTGCTTCAGGGAAATGGAGTTGGTTTTTTGGGGGGGTATGATAATTTTTTTACTTCGGGAAAAGTGGAGAGGCTGCAGCCTGGGAAGCCTTGCATTGGGTTGGATTAATGAGGACCGCAGGCTGGTATTTCTTGAGGGGAGAGGCTTGGGTTCAGGAAGCAAGGCAGAGGAGCAGGAAGTACATTAATTTCAACCCCTTCCTCGGGACAAGGAAGTTTCTCAATGCTGTTGCTGTCACTGCACACACACACACCCAACATGCCTTCTGAATAATGGGATGTGTCTGGCATGATAAGAACTGGTAACAATAAATCAGCCTTCCTCACGTCCTTGCCTAGTCCCTCAAGCTAGGGTTCCAGAGGACCACTCTTCCCTCCCACATCATATTAGAGTTTGATGGGTTTCCCAACTTTTGTACAGGGTTTTCCCCATTTGGAAAGACCGGAAGGCCTCTGTGAGGTCAGCAGAGGGGCCTCCAGCAGGCCATCTGGAAGGGGTCCAAGGGGTCCCTCCCTTGTTGGGTCAGGGGGAGCAAGAGAGCAGGTAGGAGAGCCAGTGTCAGAGGACAAAGAGAGGGAGGAAGTGTGGACAGCCAGCCCTGATCCAATGGAAGTGACCATGTCAGGAAGCACATCTACACCACCTCCTCAAAGCCCATCAACAGCCAGAGGACAGGTCTCGCTGACAGAGCAACAAGCTAAGGTTGCAGGAACGTCAACGTAGGTCCGAGCGGGCCAAGGAGAGCCTGGGAAGGCTGGAGAGTTCACCTTCTTGAACATACGAGGATGAGTTGCACCCAGTCCCTTCCGTCCTCTCCCACCTTCAGCTCCAACAGATACAGGGCAGGATAGAAATCTGTGAAGGATAAGAAGCACGGATCCTGAACAGACTGCCTTGAGTTTCCCAAGCATAAAAAGCAGCAAGGGGAGAAGAAGGAAAAGCACCCTCTACTTATTCAGAAGGCGTGCATCTGTTATTCCCAAGAAACACCAGCGGATGTTGCTGTTCAGTAGCCTTCTGTGTCTGTCCCATAATTGCGGGAGGTTTCCCGACACAATGTCCCACGATAGTGGGAGGTATAGCCCCCAAAAGCAACATAATCAAACTCTGTTCCTCGGCTAGGAAAATAATAATAATAGAAGTTATCACCAGTCTCCTCTCTCTCTCTCTCTTTCTCTCTCTCTCTTATTATTGCAAAGACTCTGCCGTGAGCATGTAGAAATGTGTAAATCCCCAGGGGAAGGGGGGGAGAGAGAAAGATTGAGGGAAATCTTATTATTCCAAACAGTCTGACATGAGCTTGTGCAAATCTTCTCTTGGGGTGTTAGCAACCTGAGAAAGCATGAATACAGCGGGTTTTTCTGGTTGCTGTACTTTTTTGAGAGAGAGAGCATTTCAGCTGCTGCTCCCTTGAGCCCCATCCCTCAGCGATATGGTAAGGAGGAGGTCTGGCAGAGCCAAAAGAAGCATTCTCTGTGTACGTGGGTCACACTGGAGATCTCAGCCTGAGTTGAGTGAATGTCCCTTTCGTTTGCACCCTTGGGTCTTGGGAGAAAACACACAGGGCAACTGAGGGTCAGCTCAGCTGGAGCAGAGGAGTCAGAGCTGAGGGTCCCCGGCGCACAAGAGCAGCTGATGGGCGCTGGCCTATGTGTCACCTTCATGCAAATGGGTCACCTCCCGAGGGTCTCATGCAACTGAAGCAAGACTCGAAGCAATTTGAAGAGAAAGGTTCTTCTTCCAGAATCCCAGCTCAAGAACGCCCTCAGGCCCATTGCCTTGCCTGCTGACAATCAGCAAGAGTCCCTGACTGAGAACAGACCTTTCTCTTGTGGAGCTGGATGCACGTTCAAAAGAGGACAACGTGGATTCAATCCATGTTGCATCAACAAGCGCTTGGCTGCACGAAACATTTCCTTCCTTCATGTCCCTGTCTTCTCACCATCACCTACAGTCCAAATTTAGACTGGGAGTGCCATGGAACGGCTGACTATCCTCATCTCTCCTATGGGTGGTGAAAGGGTGTATCTTCGTGGGTATTGATGATGTTGGACCAAGAGCTGGCCAGGGTTCCCTTTGGACGTAGATTCCCCGAATGCTCCAGTGGCTATGCCTCCTGGGAGACTCTCAGAGGCTGAAACTCAAAAGTAACTTTTCCACTGGATGAGTGAGAACTGCATCTCTGCATGAGTGCTAGATGCCCTCCGGGTCAGGGCAAGACTTCTGACAGTCATCACAACAGGATTTCAACCAATGGCCAGGATATTATGGGGGTTCCTGCAAAGTTTGCATACTTCTGTTTGTTGTTTAGTCGTTAAGTCGTGTCCGACTCTTTGTGACCCCACAGACCAGAGCACACCAGGCCTTCCTGTCTTCCACTGCCTCCCGGAGTTGGGTCAAATTCGTGTTGGTCGCTTCGATGACACTGTCCAACCATCTCGTCCTCTGTCGTCCCCTTCTCCTCTTACCTTCACCCTTTCCCAACATCAGGGTCTTTTCCAAGGAGTCTTCTCTTCTCATGAGATGGCCAAAGTACTGCAGCCTCCGCTTCAGGATCTGTCCTTCCAATGAGGACTCAGGGTTGATTTCCTTCAAAATGGATAGGTTTGCTCTCTTTGCAGTCCAGAGGACTCTCAAGAGTCTCCTCCAGCACCACATACTTTGCATACTTTACTGTGGCTAATTGTTGCTAAGTGGCAAAATTTCAGTTGCGTGGTGCACCGGGCTCCTTCGTGGCTGGTTTCACGACCCAGTTAAGGAATCCCATTTTGCCAAAGCAATAACAAAATGCTGATTTTTTTTTTTGCTTCGGTGTTTTGTTTGCTTTGGCAAAATGGGATGCCCCCCCCATTCCCTTCCCACAACCCTTGTTGCCATCACCTTGTGGCCTCCTCAGAAGTAGACGGACCATCTTCCCTGCTACTGCCTCCGAGCACGCGGCTGTGTCGGCAGAGGCAGTGGGGGGGGCACAAACCTGAAAAATGAACTGGTTCATTTTCCCGAGGGTTTGTGGTTGATGGTGGTTTGTGGCTAGACAGTGGTTTTCATGCCGGTCTCCAGATATATGAACTAAAATATTGGCATTTCAGGTAAGTAGGCATACTATGCAGGGTAAGAAGTGGGACTGGAGTGAAGAAAATGGCAATTATCTTATTAACACCACCATAAACCATTAGCTTAACCATCCTGCCAATATGTAAGACACATGATAAGGATCTGTTAAATACGACATAAATCAGCCAAGCAGTTTATTATCTCTAAAGTAGCAAAACAGTAAGAAAAAGTTTGTTCTATTCTGTTGTGCTGATACCAGATTGTTCTGATCATATCTTTTCAAGTTGCCTCTCACAGATTTGTGACTCATGTTGTGTGGCTCTCCAAAGGTTCTTCAGGATGAAAGAGATTCCTAGGGAGCCTCAGAACATGACTGGTAGTATAACAACAACAACAACAACAACAATAGTGTGCTGTCGATTCAGAGTTATCAGGGTTTTATGTTCTCAGAAGGGGTTTCCCATTCTCTTCTTCTTGGGGGAGGGGTGGGATCCCTGGGACTGTGCAGCTGGCCCAAGACCCCCCAGGCTTGAAACCTAATCCACTGAGCTAGCCAGCCAGCTTTACTGGGCGGATGGGGCCCAGGGAATTTTAAATTAAAGATTACAGTCTGCGATGGGTGATATTGTCCGCTGTCACATGTACGAAACAGCGGAGCAGGATTCATGCATTCAAATCCAGAAATACACATGTGCTATTGCAAGCATTTTCCCCCAGAAATTTAGATATTTCTTCTATTCGTTTATTTTTTTAAAATGTATGTTGAGCATTTCTGCATTGATGGCAGTGAGTCTGCGCACACTTTACCGACATGTGCCTTTCTGAAACACACACAGGATTCTGTGTGTAGTTCCCCTTCCAAAATGCATCATAGGTGCACACATTCCTGGCGTGTTCTGTTCACTATCTTAGGAGGTGTGAGACAGGTAATTCCTCTCAGAAACATGAATCCAATAGATTATTTTTCCAGTTCTGCCAAGATCGTGCGGGTGGGGAGGAGAGGCAGGCACTTAAGTAGAGTAGGGCATACAGAGGTGCCAAATTTTGGAGGTTGTTTAGTCATGTCCGACTCTTCGTGACCCCATGGACCAAAGCATGCCAGGCCCTCTTGTCTTCCACTGCCTCCTGGAGTTTGGTCAAATTCATCCTGGTAGCTTCGATGACCCTGTCCAACCCTCTCGTCCTCTGTCGTCCCTTTCTTCTCCTCTTGCCTTCACCCTTTCCCAACATCAGGGTCTTTTCCAGGGAGTCTTCTCTTCTCATGAGATAGTCAAAGTCTTGGAGCCTCAGCTTCAGGATCTGTCCTTCCAGTGAGCACTCAGGCTTGATTTCCTTCAGAACGGATAGGTTTGTTCTCCTTGCAGTCCAAGGGAGTCTCAAGAGTCTCCTCCAGCACCACAATTCAAAAGCATCAGTTCTTTGGTGGCCAGCTTTCGTTATGGTTCAGCTCTCACATCCATGACAAAGTTTCTAGTTAACATTAAGAAAATATCAACATCATTATCTTAGAACCACAGAACTGGAAGGGACTCTACGGATCATGGCATCCAGTCCCTGTCAAAGAGGCACAGTGGGGAATCGAACTCCCAACCTAAACCGCTGAACTATCTAACTAAATAGCAACACCCCCCCATCCCAATTTACTCTCTCGTTTTTGAAAGCATAAACTTCCATTTCTCCTCCACCTTTTCATGATGGAGCATATCCATGCCTCATGGTGGAGTAAAGTAGAAAATGGCCCTGCTTCCCTGCTGCTTGTTACGATTCTGGGGAGCAATCATCCTAACCTAGCTTTTGCAACAGTCCTCCCGAACATTTTAACTACGAGCAAACGTCTTCACTTGCGTCAGATTCGTCCGAGCAACCGCTCTCAGGGAAATGAATGGAACGCACTTCTGGGACATAATGGGGCCGAACCGGAATTTATTTCCAAAAATTTCAGCTGTGACATTCAGCGCCTAAATAGAAATGGTGGTTTCTCTTCCAGTTCTAAAAGCTTAAAAGCAGGGGGAGAGCTCTCCTAGTTTTCAGGGCTGAATTTCCTAACGTCTAGAGACCATCTCCTAGAAGACTGAGTGTAAACATTCCCTCAACTAATTTCTCTGGCCTGCCAACCACCGTTCCGTTCTTGCATCCGATGAAGTCGGTAATTGTCTACAAAAGGTGCCTCCCTTTGCAGGAAATTCATTTCAGTTAGTCTTAAGAGTGAATGTCGACTCTGTTATTAAATCCTTTTTCACATGCTATCCTATCAACTCGTTGAAGGAGAGGGGAAAAGAGGTCTCTTTGCTGTAACACTGGCTTGATCAAAAGATCATAGATACTCACTCTCTTCCTGCTTTGAGTGTGGACCCGAGGAATGATGAATGTGGATGGACACACCGAGGAACAGCACATGCGCATCCCAAACATGAAACTTGAGATTTAAGCATAACTTTTCCCATCATTTTGCATTTACTGGCAGCTTACTTTGCCGTACCGTTCACTATGATGCAGGTCCGAACTCATGCAACCCCACCGCCCTGAGATTCAGGTGCTACAAAGCAACATGTAAATTCCTTTCACACATTTAAAAAAATGTTTTAGACATGCGTGGAGCAGCACTCTCTAGAGCAGTGGTCCCCAACCTTGGGCCTCCAGATGTTCTTGGACTACAACTCCCAGAAGCCTTCACCACCACCTCTGCTGGCCAGGACTTATGGGAGCTGAAGTTCAAGAGCCTCTGGAGGCCCAAGGTTGGGGGCTGCTGCTCTAGAGCAGTGGTCCCCAACCTTGGGCCTCCAGATGTTCTTGGACTACAACTCCCAGAAGCCTTCACTACCACCTCTGCTGGCCAGGATTTCTGGGAGTTGAAGTCCAAGAACATCTGGAGGCCCAAGGTTGGGGACCACTGCTCTAGAGCAGCAGCCCCCAACCTTGGGCCTCCAGAGGCTCTTGAACTTCAGCTCCCATAAGTCCTGGCCAGCAGAGGTGGTGGTGAAGGCTTCTGGGAGTTGTAGTCCAAGAACATCTGGAGGCCCAAGGTTGGGGACCACTACTCTAGAGCATTGCCCTGAGCTATTTTGGCCTTCTGCTGTGGGCATTTGCAACTTAGAGATTGTCCTTTTTTTCTTGTATTTCTAGAGAAAATGTGAGGGGCAGGCTCTATGTAACCCATATGTGCCCCCCCCAAAAGCCAATCCTAAGAGCCCAGGAGCTCCCAAAACCCCCACCAGAGATTATGAAACTAACCAAGCTGGAAGCTTCAGGGATCCTGGAAGCAACTTTACTCCATTTTATTTTTATTTTTTAATTGTGATGATTTATCGTGGAACAATCTAACTGAAGAAGATAACAGTAGTTACTCGGATCTTGTTGTTGGTTGTGAAAAGGCCCCAAAATATAGGTCCACCCTTGGATGTGGTGGGGATTTTTATTTTTTATTTTTATTTTTTTACATCACACCACTCCTTAAATATCTCACTTACCTTGAAAGCCCTACAAGGGCTGCTATGATTCGGTTTCCACTGGAGTTATTGCCAGCCTGGGCTCTTCGGCTGGGGATGAGAACTGGGTGTAAGCCAGGATCTGTTAGAGCTGCAGTTTTGCAGGGGACAGAGAGAGAGAGAGAGAGAGAGAGAGAGAGAGAGAGGAAGGCTGGCTTAGGCACAGGCTATAGTGTTTGACTACCTGGAAATCTCCGCTTTCAAACTTACGATTGCAAAAATACAATCGAGAAGGTGGGGAAATGCTTGCTGAGAACTCCGAGTGGTGACCTCAGGCTTTAATTTCCCCAAAGGCATCATCTGGGGAACAAATCTGCAATAAAGCATGCACAACATCAGAGAACCGATGCAAACCTGCTTCGTTTGCCTAGCCTACGGAAGGAGCAGCAGCCCCGATTTCCTTGGTGCAAATTTTCGCTTGGTTGGGCAAAGGATGAGCACAGAGAACACCCCCCCCTTCCCCGGTCCTTGTGAGCCTGGATCTACATGAAGCTTCCCCTTTCATTCCCCAGCCTCCTCTGTTTATCCTCTTGGCTTACCCTGGTCATTATGTCTCCATCTAAAGTGGCTTTTAGCTAGTTCTGCAGCTCCCTCTGGAGGTCTGAGGAGGGGCCACCATAACACACCACTGCGGCGTCTTGAGTTGTTAAGCAGGTTTTTAAGCAAGTAGTTTTTGAAATACTTCAAAAGAGGTGGATCCTTCGTTCATACGCAATCTCCCCCCTGGCCCGATATGAAAGCAAGTCACTCCAGGATGATTCAGCAGGAAGCCGTCAACTACATCCATTGGGTACAAGACAACCGCATATCTCAAAATCACAGATCATAGGATGATTAATTGGAAGGGGCCTAGAAGACCATGGAGTCCAACCCCCTCTGCTCAAGGCAGGGGTCCAAATCAAAGCAGATCTGACAGATGTTGTCTGATTTTCTCTTGAATGTTCCAGCACATCTGGTCTTCCTGAACAGCTGGCTAGTGGCATGTTTTTAAACATCTTTTTGACTGAGAAACCAGCTTCAGAGAAAAAGAACAATTTGCTGAGGATGCTAGTCCTCTTTGATGTTCTTCTCCCAGTACGTAAAAGCTCTCTCGTGCAGGCAAAGCCTCAGCTGTTCAACTAGATTCGGGCCAAAGAGGCTCGTGCTTCTATTTTTATTTTATTTTCTGGAGAAGAGAATTCTTTATTACAATTTATATTGAGTTTCCATAGACACAGGGGCATCTAAACTCAGCAGACATTGGGTCCTCCTCTTTTTTTTTTTTTTTTTGAGTACTGATTGTTTAAATTTAACTTTATTTAAATGTGTGGAAAGGGACGGTCACTCTCGAATTGTCCTTCTCAGCCACGCTAGACGTTGTTCCAAGACCTCTATTCAGAGCATGTTCCCCTAGTCTCTCAAGACTGAAGGATGCCTACATAATTTAAATATGTGGAATGCTGCATGGTTTTGAACTTTCTGATATTTTGAGTAATCTTTTTCCCCTCCTAAGGCTTGATTATTTCCATGTCATAGCCCATGAGGTCAAGGCCATTTCATTTTCTAATTTACTGGTCAAATTAATACAGCCCTTCCTTGCATTCAAGCTTGTGTGTTCCCCTAAGAGACCACAGCAAGCTAGGAATTCAGTCAATATCCCCCAAACCAGATAGGAGATTCGGTAGATAGCTGCTACAATCAACTCCCATCCACCAGATCACCCCACCACCATCTGACAGATGTTGCTGGGTTCCCAGAGCCAGCTGCAGTGGTGGCACCTGGAATGATTGTCCAGCAGCCACACAGTGCTGTGGCAGGAAGGTTTAGAGTAGCTGGAGGTACTTTCCAAGGAAGGAGGAAAGAGGGGCCCCATGGGAGAGGAGAGACGCTCCGAGGCAGGGCTGAGCTAGAAAGCCAGAAACCAAGTGGGAGAAGCCCATTTCAAGTTCAGAGTTGGGATAGAGGAGAAGGACTGTTGGAGGCTCCCAGCCAGCAGATAACAGAGACCCAGAGAGGGGAAAGCAACTAGGTGAACACCTAGACAGCATCCTGCCTAGAAGGGATGGGTAAGAAGCTCTGGAGTCTGCAAAACAGTGGCCAACCAGTGAGGCAGAAGTGGGAAGTACAATGTGGGAAGTGGCCAGTTCTCTCCAGAAGAGGAACTGAAGCGCTGCTGAAGAGCTCAGCAGTTTAGGCATCTGGCTGCCAAGACAGAGGTTGGGAGTTCCATTCCCCACTGGGCCTCCTTAATAAGGGCTTGAACTCGATGCTCCATAGGGTCCCTTGCAGTTCTAAGATTCTTGTTATTATTACTTCTGGAGTGCTTGACTAGATCACCAACTGCTCTTCTGCCACCTCTACCATCTCTCCATACTTTGACCATCTCTCTAGGACCCCGGGCCATATCCAGAACACTGAGCCTATTAGGGGTTTGGGTTCAGCACTCTGGATAGCTCCCATGCCCTTCAGACCAGAAGCCAAAGTCAGAGTCAGCAGCTTCCATGGTTCTCCCGCTGCACATGCAGACCGTACATCATAAAGAGAGAGAGAGAAGAAAGTGGCGTACACAGAAAACCTCTTGTTCTGCTTTGTCCTTTGCATCTTCCTGATGGGAGGAAGAGAGAGGACTGGTCTCTCTGCCCATCTCTTCTTGCTGAATCAATAGTTTACTGAGAATCAATTGTTTGAGGAGTTTTCAACCTGCACTTCCAGCGGGCGAGTTGGCTGAAATTCGCTCCTCTCCTCTCCCAGTGCTATTCTGTTTGTTACAGGCATTCTCTTTTAAAATTCCACAACCAGGTTCATTTCTTCAGAATCAATCTTTGGAGCTGTGTAGGGCTTTTGGCTGGCGACTGGAAAGAGGTCACGAGTTCAAGCCGTCCCGAAGAGTTTTGATTGAACGTACCGGAAATGTCTCCCAATACACGGCCTGCGATAGGGAAAGTCCATTAAGGGAAGAGAAAGTGGCTGTTGATGTATCTTTTATCATGCTTTCTAATAGCAAAGGTGGGGGCCCTCCGCTGACTAGGAGGGCAGGAGTGAATGCGAATTCTGTATTATGTTGTAAAAAGGGGAAATGAGAGAGAGAGAAGAAACTCTGACCAAGTTTACAGATTGGAGGCTAAGGCTATGTCGTACATGTAGAAGGTCCCAGACAGTATCTTGGCATCTCCAGATAGATCTGGAAATATTCGTAATCCTGGTCATATTGATAGCAAAACGAAACTGACTTTGAATTTGTACCAATCTTTATTTTCCACAGCTTGGGGGTTTTCTTTTCTTTTTGTTTTTACATATACTTCTGTTATAGATGCTTCCAGAGAAAGTTGGTACTTTGTTTGGAAGCAAAAAAAAAAAAAAAAAATTATGAAGCCTGAAATGCATTTGGGCACATCCTAAGAAGGTAAGATTCGCTGGAAAAGACAATCATGCTGCGAAAAGTTGACGACGGCAGGAAAAGAGGAAGAGCCAAGATGGGATGGATTTACTTCTTAAAGGAAGCCATGGGCATGAGTTTGCCAAAGCTGATCAAGAGTGTTGTGGAGAGATGGCTCAATCATAGGGTCGTCATAGGTCGGAGGCAAATGACTGCTCATAACAACATCATCCTATGGGCTCATCTGACCTACCGTATTTTTCGCAGCATAAGACGCACTTTCTTCCCACAAAACAGGGGGGTGGAAAGTCTGTGCGTCTTATGGAGCGAAGAAAAGAGATTATATTTTCCTGTTTTCTTCTCCTAAAAAATTGGTGCGTCTTATGGAAAGGTGCGTCTTATGGAGCGAAAAATACGGGTATATCCAACTTCTTTCTAAGACAAAGAGGCCCAAACATTGTCCTCGCCCCTCATAAGGTAAATCTTTCCCCATCTCTGGGGAGGGGGGGGTAGTCAGCCGAAGGGCCTGGTGTGTGTCTACATAACTACTTGTTTTTAAGGGCCTGCTGCTCCACCCTGCAGCTTCCCAGCTTCCAAAATAGGTCTTTCTTTTATGTAAACTGATGCCTGTCAGATGTGATCGCTCAATATCCGTCACGGAGACAAGGATCCATGCTCTCTGGCGGTCGTATTAATTTGCTGGCTGTGAGGCTTGCTGTTCCTCCTACCAACTGCTTTGTTTTTATCTACATAGCCCTGTCTTTTTTTATTTTAGCAGAGGGGGCAGGCCAGGAAAAGAAATTAAGTGAAAGGGTGGTAGACAGAAAATATATATATATATTGAGTAAAAGAGCAAGACAGATATTCTATATGAAGGATCTCTTTGCAGAGTACATCCTGCCCACAGGGAATGATGATTACCAAGAAGCATCCTGCTGAAATGAAGAGGCAACTGGAGTACCAGCGGTGACAGATGCTGGAAGCAAAAAAAAAAACCTTAGCAAGAAGCTAATTATAGAAAAAGAAATGTGTTTTTTGTTATTCACCAGCAGGTGGCGCTCTTATTGGCTGTGGCTGCAGGGCAAGGAAAGAGAATCATATGGAGTATTATGGCCTATGTATGCTCCAAAAGCATCAACATCAGGTGGGTTTCTTGTCCCGATCATTTCTGTTTCTGTTTCTTTTAGATGCAGTGATTTTATCATATAAGGATGCCCCAACCTAACCAGGGTCAACTTGGATCAGATTTCCAACTTACTGAGCATACAGTTCTTTTGCTCCACTGACCAGCTCCCCCCCCCCCTTGATGGGATGCCCATAAGTTGGATATGTGAACAACACCAGCTTTCCTACTGAGCTATCTAGAACTGCTGGAGAACTCAGGGGTTTAGGTCTCTGGCTCTGGAGCCAGAGGTTGGGGGTTTGAATCCCCCCACTGTGCTTCCTTGATGAGGGCTGGATCTGCAGTTTGAGGATGTTGAGGATGATTCAAATTCTCCAGGTTGGCTATGAAGTCATCACTACACTTGCAGAAGCACATTCCAAACGGATGTGTTAGCATATTGAGCTGAATAGAAGGAACAGACCTTCAGTGCTGGATTCCATATCAGGCCAAAAATCAGATTTTGAAAGAGTCTTTTACCTACGACTCCACCCAATAGTGGAGAAGAATGATTCCAATTGCCTACAGGTAGAGCAATCTACTTATAATTTGATTGGGTTTCAGGCGCTATCCATGGTGCTGAATCGTATTCACTAACTAGGTCTACCACCTTGGACAACTGCTATGAAACTAAAACTCAGGGCAGACCCATTTCCACTGCGAAATTGGAGAGCCCAGCTTCCACTGCTACACATTCATAGGAGGTTAACACCAATCATGGTTTCATCTCATGGAATGCTGGAATTTATAGTCTGATGTGGTGCTCTGAATTTTCTCTGGTCTCTCCTTGGGTAGCCATAAAGTTCTGTAGCAGAGACATCTAAGACTTAAAATCCCAGGATCCTGTAGGATGGAGCCATGGCAGTTGAACAGGTGTCAAACTGCTCTAAAGGAGCGAGGCAGGAGCAGTCTTAGACACATCTATGAGAAAGGCTGCATGAGAACTCACAAAGACCCATGGTGCTTGTACTTGGCATTAGAGTGGAGGTGATCCTATGAGGCTGGAGGTGGATCTGGGGTGAATACAAGAGAATCCAAGGCAGCATGATCTTCTCAGGACCAAAGGATGAGCACCTAACTGCTCCTTAAGACCTCTCCTCCATCTCCTCCTCCATGGGAGACATTATTGCAGAAGGGGTTCCTGAGTTCAGTACGCCTTAGGGTGTATTTTCAGAGCTATGTTTCATGTCTGCCTAGGAAACGAAGCCATCAAACTGTGCATGAAGCTAAACTTACTTTTGCACCACAAAAAGCTAGAGTCTGCATTCTGTATTAATTATGCTAATTTATTTAATTGGCCACATTGCCTTGACCTACTTAATTTCTTATGCATCCACCAGTTCTGGCAAGCAGTTCTGGCAAGCAGTGTTGCTATGTGAGCTACAGGAGCCCAGCTGCTTTGATTTGGGGATGTTTTCCTAAGCCAACTTTCTAGTTTCCAGGAGCCCTGTGCCAAATGTCTGAATTTCATCCACGTTTTGGCCTATAGGGCGAATAGTTGCAGAGGGCTGTGCGTTTGTATTCTTGTGTGTGTATGCTGAGACTTACTTGCACTCCCGAATCTGCACTGTGCTTGGCATGCCCTGTTCTAAGCCAAGAAGCTAAATGGAAGCCATCTCCCACATCTCTCCAAATTATTACCCTCCTTGACAACAGAACTCCAAAAGCTGTGCTTCTCCTCTGCCCAGAAAACTTCCCTGCTCCCTCAAAAGAGCCAGTACAGCTCCTGTTTCCATAACCTGCCAACAGGGACATAAAACAGGATCAAACTCACTCCTTGCTATCAGTCAGTGACCACTAAGAACTTTGAAAGATCTATGCATATATCTGCTCTCCTCGGCTCAGATTCTTGGGCTTGACAGTCCTTGGTGTCTAATGGTAAACTCAGGGTATTGGAAGAAGTCCTCTTACATGGGAGGGAGGAAGGAAGGAAGGAAGGAAGGAAGGAAGGAAGGAAGGAAGGAAGGAAGGAAGGAAGGAAGGAAGGAAGGAAGGAAGGAAGGAAAGAAGGAAGGAAGGAAGGAAGGAAGGAAGGAAGGAAGGAAGGAAGGAAGGAAGGAAGGAGGGAGGGAGGGAGGGAGGGAGGGAGGGAGGGAAGGAAGGAAGGAAGGAAGGAAGGAAGGAAGGAAGGAAGGAAGGAAGGAAGGAAGGAAGGAAGGAAGGAAGGAAGGAAGGAAGGAAGGAAGGAAGGAAGGAAGGAAGGAAGGAAGGATGGATGGATGGATGGATGGATGGATGGATGGATGGATGGATGGATGGATGGATGGATGGATGGATGGATGGATGGATGGATGGATGGATGGATGCTGCAAGTTGCCTAGACAGGTAGGTAGACAGATGGATGTCCTATTTGAAGGAAAGAGCATCCACAGTCAATGGCAGGTCTCTGCATGAGTTGTAACTTTGGAAAATCCTTGGATAGCAGAGGTTCTCTGTTTCATACTATGGCCCTCTACATGTAAGGTGACGGTAGAACTGATGGAGGGGTGGCATCATCATGCTCCTTTATCTCATGTGTTTAATCTACATGTGAAGTAAACACCTGAATATGCTTAGGATGATAAGATGCCCCATTCAGGTCTTCTA
This sequence comes from Pogona vitticeps, assembly GCF_051106095.1. Classification (NCBI taxonomy): domain Eukaryota; kingdom Metazoa; phylum Chordata; class Lepidosauria; order Squamata; family Agamidae; genus Pogona; species Pogona vitticeps. The sequence goes on along the minus strand of NC_135794.1, from coordinate 4,163,554 downwards.
AACCTCAGTGAATAGAGCGATGGACTAGGACTCTGGAGAACAGGATTCCGATCCCCACTTGGCCATGGACACTCAATGGAGGGAATAGAACCAGAAAAATCACTTACCTTGAAAACCTCATTAGGCCCCCATACATGTTACAATACGTTGGTTCTGACTTGACAGCCAAGCACAACAAACCCAACCAATGTATCATTTGAGATTGGGGACCCAATCTCTCTATTAAATTATCTACTGTCCCCACCCTGTAAGTCATGGGCATGATGCGAGAAACCCAAGGCATTTGTGCTTATACGAAAACGCCCTTAGACGACAATCCTATGCACCAACAGCTTTATGTTTCTCAGCTTTCATGTAAGCCAGAAATTATGATTCCAACTTGTGAGGAGACCCATCCACCCCCATCTATTGGCATATAGGCTTCCTTTCTATATGTGTTACTCAGATGGACGTACATTGAGGTCCTCTCCCACAGGCATGAGGTCGGAGATGAAGCTTCATGATGCGACCCTGCTCTCGATCATCCCACATAATAATACACTCAAGTTACGGGAAGCCAGATTTCTGTTGAACATTGGGGAAAACTTTGTGTGTGCTCCAACTCTGGAGGCATTCGAGAAAAAAATTGGACAACCCTCCGTCGGATCTGATTTGGATTCCTGCATCGAGTAGGGAGGGGTTGGACCTGATGACCTTCTAGGCCCCTTCTGACTCCATTATGCTATGATTCTATGATTTGCACCCCCTAGTAGCAACAACAAAAAAATGGGCTTGGACAGGTGATCTGAAGATTCCACAGAATGTAGCAAAATGGCCTCCATACATGTTACAAGGGGGTCTTCTAGCGGCCCATGTTTGAACACCACAAGCCACCCACGCTGGAAGAGAACTACAAAGACTTGTGTCCTTTTTTCCCCCCATAGTCAAGCTGCTGCTGAAACAAATCCTTGCTTGCATCCAGTCTTTCTCCCCAGGTTATGACAAAAGGAATGTTCGCTTTTCATCAGAATCCCTCCAACCAGCAGGCAATATGCCTGTCCTCATCGGAATGAGGAAAGCCTGCAGCCACTCAGCCCACCTGCGGCCAAAGCTAGCCAGCTGCTCTTGTGCTCCCGGCTTCGTTAACTACAGGCAGCCTAATTAGTGATATGGACTGTCCGGCCCCCTCAAGAGTTCCCACTAATAAGACTTTTCTCGGCTCAACACAGGGCAGGGCGGAGGGCGGGCGCCGCGAAAGCAGCCGCTCTCGGGGATGCCCTTGAAAAAGCAGCATAGCGATGGTGTAAAGGTGCTCCTTGCATCTCAACAAGGGTGCTGAGGGCATCATCATTCCCCTCCCCACACACACAAACACACCTGGGAGGATTCAGCATCCTGCACAGCTCAGCAAACAGCTGGAAGCTACAGGGAGGAGAAATGCCTCTGGTCTCTCTTGGTTAGCCAGGGTTTTTTCTCCTCTCTCTCTCTCTCTCTCTAACACTAACACACAGACACACAGACACAGACACACACAGAGACACACACGCACCATCAGACTACAAGCCTATTTCCCACAATGTATCTCCTGCCGCCAAATTTGTGTTCAGTTATCCAAGATGGGCAACATCCTGCCCAATCTGCAGCCTAGTTTCAAAAGTCCTCTGCAGAAACAGATGAACTAATGTTGTATTTTTAAATTTTCTGCCGCTGTAATCTGTGCATTCATTAGAAGCCATTACATATACACAAAGAGACGGAGGGAGAAATAGAGGAAAGAAAGAGTAGCCCCTCCCACTGGTAGATCTAGCCACACCCACTAGTAACATCTGATAATGTTGCAGGGTTTCGAATTTTTGGTTAAATTCCTCTAGCTTTGCAGCAGACGCACAGGGATTCAAGGAGCAGAATAGCTTCAAGTTTCCACACCTTTTTCTCATTAACTGGCACTTACAGTCTCATAACTAACTCTGAGACGATAACGGGAAGTATAAAAGCATTATAGCGAGCAGATAACAGCTAGCGCAAAACATGACTGCTTTCAACAACAGATCTCAACAGACTTAAGAGAGGGAAAGGAGGTAAAGAGCAGAGAGGCGGGTCTCTCTTTGAATTCAGAGGCAGGGAAACACCAATTGGTTCCTATTGGATAGATTGACAGTCACATCAGCTCAGAAAGGTCCATTTCAGGCAAAATTATTAAAGGCGGCATGCGAGGTTGCAAAAGCTCCAACAGATAAATGACCCCCCCCAAAAAAAAGAATGGGGTGATGGACAGTAAAATGTTTCCCTAAACCCTGATTTAATCTAACAAAAAGTGTATCTTCCAATATCGTGTTATAGTGATAATGGAGAACCAAAAGTGTGACAGATTAAAGGGCCTGCTGATTATACGAAAATATCTAAACTTTGTGCGGAGTTGTGACATTTCCCAGCATGCCACAAGGCAAGGCTGGGGTCTGGACGCCAGCGCCCAGCGGCGTTGTCTTTCTCTTCCACGACATGCTTCTGGTCTCGCGGCTCTGAAGAGGGATTTGAAACCTGCAGGCTCTCATCCCTGGTTACTCAACCCTTTCTGCTATCATTGTTCTGCCTTTTTATTCCCCCCTCCCCCCTGTTCTGTGCGTCATCTCGAAAACTGAAAGGGAAGGAACAAAGGGAGGGGGGGAGAAGCGTGGAAGGTCAGAGCTGGCTGCAAAGAGATCAGCTCACAAAGATTGGAAAACTTGACTCTCTCAAAATCAAACCACTGAATTGTTGGCTGTATGGAGGAAGACCTCCAAGACACGGAGCAAGAAAGCTACCTTTCGTAAAGATCTTCTTTCCCATTCCCCCCCCCTCTGAGAGATAGAAAAGCTTTATGCCTCTTCAGAAAAGAGATATATGTTGTTGTTGTTGTTTAGTTGTTTAGTCGTGTCCGACTCTTCATGACCCCATGGACCAGAGCACGCCAGGCCCTCCTGTCTTCCACTGCCTCCCGGAATTGGGACACATTCATGTTGGTCACTTCGATGACACTGTCCAACCATCTCATCCTCTGTTGTCCCCTTTTCCTCTTGCCTTCACACTTTCCCAACATCAGGGTCTTTTCCGGGGAGTCTTCTCTCCTCATGTGATGGCCAAAGGATTGGAGCCTCAGCTTCAGGATCTGTCCTTCCAGGGAGCGCTCAGGGTTGGATTTCCTTCAAAATGGATAGGTTTGTTCTCAGGCATTCCCATTTCTTCAAGGACTTGCCATAGTTTGCTGTGGTCCACACAGTCAAAGGCTTTTGTGTAGTCAAATATTTGACTGCATATATGAACTACAGTGGACCCTTGACTTACAGACGGCTTGACTTACAGACTTTTTGAGTTACAGATTTCTCTGGCTGCAAAATTTAGATTTGACTTGCAGACTGAGATTTGACTTACAGACCAGAAAAAAACCAAAATGGAACAAAAACGGCCTGTTACGGGATTAATCGGTTTTCAATGCACTGTAGCTCAATGGAGACTTGATCTACAGACTTTTTGACCTGCAGCCACCGTTCCAATACGGATTAATTCTGTAAGTCAAGGGTCCACTGTACTGCCTGGACTGTCTTTTCCCTGCCTTCCCTGAACCTTTCTTGACCTAAGAAAAAAAGAAACAAAATATCCCCCTCTAGTGGTCGAAGGCGGAATAGCAGTTTCCCATTAGTTTCTATGGACGGAAAAGAGCAGATACGGATCAAATGGTTTTCAATGCATTCCTATGGGAAATGCAGATTTGACCTGAGAACTTTTTGACTTGAGAACTGCCTTCCAATACGGATTAAGTTCTCAAGTCAAGACCCCACTGTATAAAGAGAATAAGCCATCCAGAACACACACACAGAGAGAGAGAGAGAGAAGGAGAGAGATTGAGGGAGAGATGGTTAGTCCTCTTTGCAGCTCTTCCAAAGGCCAACCTTGGGACAGAGATCTTTCTTGCCTGGTGAGGAAACTGGAAAGGGCTTCGCAGCCCACACCAAGTTCTTTCCGAAGACGTTGGCTATGGAAAGGTACTCCATGCTCATAATTGACAAATGGAACCTATGACAAGCTGGAAGCAGGAAGACATGTTTGACCAGAGAGCATGTTGGTATGGGCCACAGGGTCACAGGGAGAGAAGGTATGATGTGTAGACAGACCAAACCATTCTCAACCTTTTTATTTTTGGCCATGGCCATCAACACAATAGGAAAGAAACGCTGGCTGGATCGGGATTGTATAAGTCACATAATGAACCTTATAAGGTGGTGCGTGAAGAATCCTTTCCAGTCTGCAGCCTTGTTTAAATGTGCTTGGGGTGGGGTGGGGGCGAAGCTCCCCCCTCCCATTGACTGTAGTGCTCAGAGTCCTGAACTGGGACTCAGGAAGTGTGGGTCCCAATCCCTGCTCAGCCACAAGGGAGAACATGGGGCTGCCATACACTGCCCCCAGACTGCCTTGTTCCTGAAGGTGCTTGTGCAGGTAAAGGAGAGAAGGCAGTGGGCATGTTTTCCTCCTTTGCATTTGTTGCAGGGAAGACAGGATGTATGTGTAAAAATTAAGTAAACAATAAATTGGAAGCCTGGGGGCCTTGGGACCTCGTTAATGGACTCAGTCCCAAATTCCAGCCAGCTTCGTTTGCCATGGTGCTTACCTTCCCAACCGATCCATCTTGCTGACAACCACCGGAGCTGCATAAATCTTCATTTTGTTCCTCTCCACGAAGGGGAGGGTTGTGTCGCACAGTCACATCTCCCAGGCCAGGAGGGTTCTGTTGTGTGTGGGGGGGGCGGTTGCCTTTCGAATCCTCGCTGCTGCTCAGAAGGAAGCGGCATCTGAACCCTGTTCCCCGAAGCCATCCATTATCCATCAAAGCCTTCATCTCACTCAAATGTGGGCTGGCAGGTGGCAGCCGGCGAAGAAGGCAGGGAAGGGGAGGAAAGGCATGTCCCTTTATTGGCTGTCGGCTTGTCAAAGGAACGGAGGAACAGAGGGACAACCTGCCAATTTATTATGCCGTGGTGTAGACAGAGCCGGAGATATGAAAATGAGGGACCCCGGATCCCCATTACCAATAAGTTTGACAAGTCAAAGCCACAAAGGACTCCCCCGCCATGACAAAGAGCCGTTAGCTAACCGGCACTTCAGAAATTGCTCATTCTCTGATGATCCTCCACATATCTCTAACTCGGAGCTTGGTTACGTTTGTTTCTGAGGACGATGACTTCCAGAATCTCCCCGAGAGCACCACGTCAAACGGTATAACAAGAATCTGAGCAATTTCTTTTGAAAAATGAACTAAAAGCAAAACCAGTTCTGCATCATTACCCGGCAACTGCAATACCTTGAATTAAGTATGTTTGTCTGTAGTGAAGACAAGAAAATCACAAGAACGTAGGAACCTGCCTTATATTAAGTCAGAAACTTGGTCCATCTAGACCAATATTGTCAGCTCTGACAGGCAGCCGTGGCTTCCCCAGGCTATCTGGAGATCCCTGGGATGCTACCGTGGTCCACCATTCAAGCCTGCTAAGCTTCCAGATTTTTGACTGGATCTGTTCTTGATCATCCCAGAGTGCAGGATTTGTAATAATAGGCTCAAGCTATAGAAAGCCAGATTCCGATTGAATATCAGGGAAAACGTCTTAACTGTTAGAGCAGTACGACAATGGAAGCCATGATCTCAGGAGATGATGAGCGCTCCGCGAGACCATTGGGCAACCTTCTGCTAGGTCTGCTTTGGCTGGGATGCATACATTGAGCAGCGGGTTGGACTGGATGGCCTTCCAGACCCCTTCCGACTCAATGATCCTACGATTCATCTATGATGATAATGACTGGAGTCCGTGTCTTCAGGAGGTATGGTGATGGACTCTCCAGTGTTCACAAGCTGAGTCAAAGTTTTCTCACCATGACTGATCAAAAAACGAATACTTTGTGGGAGATGGAACGGAAATGGTTCTCTTTTCTCCTTCCTCTTGCAGGTCTGCCCTCCCTTCTGGTGCATCTTCACTCCACCAAGAACTTAGTCAATATTTTGTTGACGAGGGATTCTTCCACTTGTTCTGAAAGCTTTTCATAATCATTATAATCCACACACTGTAATTTCTCACTTAGGGAAATCAGGAGGGGTTGTGCATTCAAGCTTCCCACGGCGGTGCCCCGTTCACCTTCTCTGCACGTCAGAGACCATCTCGCACACAAGAGACTGAAAATAAATCCCACTGAACATGCCGACAACGGTAGGCACAACATCACAAAAGACAGAGGAGTCAACACACAACAAGTAACACAGTTTCTCTGTGATGACAATAAAGTGCTTCATTTTATTGTTCTTTCCTGTTATCGGAGTGGGGAAAGTCCACATTGGAATCTCTCCATTTAAAGGCTCCTTTTTTAAAAAAAAGGTGATCGAATACAGGACAAAAAAAATGATAATGAAAGACAACATCATGACATCCTGACTCAACGTGGTGCATACTACTTGGATAAAGGCAGAAATGTTCACACACACTGTGCACCAACATTCCCAGTTACCGATATAGCTTCTTGCTTGCTTTCTCTTCCCCTGGAAAAGTCACATATATTGTCACACATTAAAAAAAAACATAAAGATGTGGAAAGCTGATGTGGTGTTTCAAGGACATTTAGAAATGTGAAGCATGACATGGGGGTCTTTGCCGTTTTTTTTAAAGCACCACCAGCTTGTTGTGTGCTTGTTATTTGTGTGTGTGTTTGTGTGATTTTAAAAGGGAGGGTGCCCTAGCTTTGCACTGCGCTCAAGGCATTTTCTGTCAATTTCAAAAGAATGAATGAAGAGAAGTTGTCCTTGTCTTACTCTCACGCTGGAGGCAAAGGATCGTGTGGAACTTGAAAAGTCCTCCATTTGGTGTCTTGTCAAGAAGGAGGAATTTTGCAATTAATCTTTTCAACCTTATTCTCACTGACTTCAGAAGCACAATTCTTAACTGCTCTTAAGGCCGAGCATAACTGGCTAAGAGGGGGGAGAGTTCATTTTGCAATGGGCAAAAAAACAAACTGGAAGGTGGCCAGTGGTCACTCATTCATGCTTGTCATTCCATCTAGAGGGCAGCAGCAACAGAGGTGTGTGTGTGTGTGTGTGTGTGTGTGTGTGTGTGTGTGTGTGTGTGTGTGTGTGTGTGCATATGTCCATGAGTGTTGCTTCCTTAATCAGGAAAGACTAAGCCCTAACATTATTGGTGTGCACAACTGTTGTACCCCTGAGGCGGAAGTACTGAAGTTTGAATATTTAAAGGAGGTGCTAAAACATCGTTAATTCTTAATGGCTTTTTTTTTTAAACTCAGCTAGGTGATTTTATAATCTCCCCCAGCACTGTGGTGGACTGCAGCCATTAAAACTCTCCATAAATACAAAGAGGGACTACGGACGGGAATACGCTTTATGGAATGTCAACTAAGGCCAGACGTGACGGCTGTTTTCTGTCCCAGAATGCCACGCCACAGCAACTGTTCCCTGGTCTCTGGGACAGCAGCTGTCGCAACAAAATGGCCGCTAAAAATAGTAATAAGGAGAGTGGATGGCGTAGGATATGAGGGGTTCTATCTGGCTGCAGAGCCAGATAGAGGGGTTCTATTCTTCTTTAGAGCTATATAAAGATATATATAGAGATATAAAAGATCTATCTATCTATCTATCTATCTATCTATCTATCTATCTATCTATCTATCTATCTATCTATCTATCTATCTATCTATCTATCTATCTGTCTGTCTGTCTGTCTGTCTGTCTGTCTGTCTGTCTGTCTGTCTGTCTGTCTGTCTGTCTATCTATCTATCTATCTATCTATCTATCTATCTATCTATCTATCTATCTATCTATCTATCTATCTATCTATCTATCTATCTATCTATCTATCTATCTATCTATCTATCTCTTTTATATCTCTCAGGAGCTGTTTTGAGTGCCTATATGCATCCTTGACCTAGAAATCAGAGGTGGGCCACTTTGGAGGTACTGGGGGCTATTTTTCCACCCTCACCCCAACTAGGCTGCAACCGTTGAGTCCAAAAAGATTTTAATATTTTTTTAATTTTTTTTTTTAAAAGGCATTACTCAAGAGTGCCTCTTAGTGTCAAGGAGGAGAACTGCACCCTCTAGACGTTTCTGGGGGTACAGTTCTCCTGCTTTGGGGGGAGATGGGGGAGCAATGGGATTAATGCTACAGGGCGTGTGTGCGAATCTCATCCAGAGTTTTTATTATTTTTTTAAAGCAACCATTGCAGTTTTCTTTTTGATTTTTCCTTGGCGCCTGAGCTGTGTCTGCAGCAGAATTAAGTGAAATACAGGTTGAAATATACCAGTGTAGAATCCTAGGTGTTACTTTTCAGTGTTCCCCAGTGTCTAAAAATATGTGTAGCATCGAGCGCATGTTTGATGCATCTGCAAATACATGCTGTACTATATTTACAGTATAAACAAGTCCGGTCATAAAGAAAGAACAGGCAGAAGGTAGATACGCCATTTCTCAATTTCCCAGCCCTCTGAGTCACTACTTCACTCTAATTTTAGATAATCTTAGAACGGCAGAGCTGTAAGGGAGTCTATGGATCACGAAGTCCAGCTCATGTCTTAGAAGGCTCAGCGGGGAATCGAACTCAAAATCTCTGGCTCCACAGTCAGACGCCTAAATCACTGAACTATGGGGTTCAAGGAAAGAACATTGCAAACTGCAGGAGTCAGCCCCCCACATTTGAGTGTGTTTCTTTTTCTTTATGGCGGAGATATGAACTTCTTTTCTGGATTAACCACTGATTTCCAGAGAATGAGTAAAATTAGCTTGTAAAATTAGTTTCCAGAGTCCCAAACTGTGGCTACCCTAATAGCTGAATTTTTCATTTTCCTGAAATGCAGCTGAAATAGATACTTGTAGAGCAGCAGTTCCCAACCTGGGCTCCTCAGATGTCTTTGACTAAAACCCCCAGAAGCCTTCACCGTTAACTGTGCTGGCTGGGAATTCTGGGAGTTGCAGTCCAAGAACATCTGGAGACCCAAGGTTGGGAACCACTGTTATAGAGGGTTTCTTAAATGGAGGTTTTGGGGGGGGGTTTGCCTCTTTACTTTGAATCTGATTTTGGCATTGGTTTTGTTTACCATTGTTAGTGTGGTACAGTATTTGATTCTTTTAATATCTGCATACTGACTGTTTTTAGCTTTTTAAATATTGTCTTTTAATGATGTAAATCGCCTTGGGTCCTTTTTTAAGGGTCCTTCCTTAGGAAGGCAGGCAGGAAGGAAGGAAGGAAGGAAGGAAGGAAGGAAGGAAGGAAGGAAGGAAGGAAGGAAGGAAGGAAGGAAGGAAGGAAGGAAGGAAGGAAGGAAGGAAGGAAGGAAGGACGGACGGAAGGAAGGAAGGAAGGAAGGGCTCTTTTTTTCAAAGAATAATAGAAAGAGATGACCAGCCAGAAGCCTCTGGTCCAAATTTTTCTCCTGTCATTTACCTCATCGGCACCTCGAAACACACAACAGAACATGAGGCAACAACACAAGACACAAATTGAGGAGAACTATGGGATAGTTCTCCTCAATTTATGAAGGATGCCCCTTCAGAAATACAAATGTATTAGGAGCAGAAATTTACTTTTTTGCTGGAAAAACAAAAGCAGCTTTGAATGACCACAGACAACCCCTCTGGAACATCCTTTGCTCAGCCCTGCCCTCCTCTCAGCCAAAAAAGGAATTTGTTATAAATAAAAAAATAAATACTGATTTATCATGCATTCTTTCCAAGCTCCTCAGTTCACATGGAGGCAACTCCCCTCACCTACCCCATTACATTTCATTTGGTCAACCAGCCTCATTTATTTCCCATCAGTCAGGAAACCCCCCCCCAAAAAAAAGAGGAGGAAAAAGATGTTGAGGCCCGTCGTCCAGCAAACTGTTGACAAATTAAAACATAAAAATAGCAATAAAGTTTACAATGTACAACAAGCAAAGTAAAAACCAGGGAAAGCATGGCAGGGATGGGACAGCCCATATGCTATTAAACTGGATGGCTCCCCATAACGTCTCATCACATATTTTGCATGCAGTCAATGGCATTTATATCGAACCTTCTGCACTGCCAAGATTGAGGGAGGGCACGGCCATGATGCAGAAATCGGCCGCTATCAGCACCCTGTGACATCTCTTTTCACCGCCTTCACCGTGTTAGGCGTTTCACCCGGAAGTTCTACCAACGCTTGGTGTCTATTTTACAATTCAGATGACCAGGATTGTTGTGAAGACAGCCACGGGTAGTGAAGACCCAGGATCTCATCGGTGGAAGGCTGAAAGCTGTCCTTCGGCTGTTAAAGAGTTGTAGGATTGAGGGTTCTAAGGTTTCTCCCCTGCTCACTCCACCTGCACCCCCCCTGTGAAGGCATGGGGAAAGCAGCATAAACCAGAATTGGCTAGACGATTGTCCATTCACTACAAAGAACCAGCTGAAGGGTCTTGTGGCACCTGAACACAGAGCTGTATCACTTTTTGGTGCCTGGCATATCCAGCATTGCCTCCCACTAGAGTTGGGCACGAGTTAAAGAATGAATCACCAAATTCGTTCAAAAAATTGCTAATTCGTCTATTCATATTCGTGCAAACCAATCTCCGAAACGAATACGAATCCATGAATGTTTAGTGTTTTTTGATTTGTGGATTTGTTTGGCTATAAAATGCCACCCAAGGCATCTAGAGACACCAAAATTTCCAGGAAGCTTCCACTAACACTCCTCTACCGTTCCTCCAAGTTTGGTGAAGATTGGGTTTCCCCACACCAGCTGCTTAAGGGCACTTTTCTAGGGGACCCAATTTATGGCTGTATAACTTGGATGTTTGAAACCTAATCTTCACCAAACTTGGAGGGATTTCAGAGGAAAGTCAGTAGAAGCTTCGCTCTGATTCTGGTGTCTCTCAGTGCATGGGGGAACTTTTTTTTAGAGGATACTCCTTGTGAGTGTATAACTCTGACATTTGAAGTCCAAACATGCAGGGCTTATAGACAAGAGTCAGGGGCAGCAACCCTGTGAATTTGGTATCTCTAGGATCTTAGTGAGGCATTTTATGGGATTTAAAGCAAAGTGACAAATAAATTCACTTTATTTGTCAGGAAAAAAAATTGTAAACAAGTAATTTGTGATTCGTCAACCTTGACAACTCACGAATCAAAATGAATCACTAATTTTTTTTTTAAAATTCGTGCCCATCTCTCCCACCCATCCTACCTTTAAGGTCCTTCTCCTTCTCTTTCTTGGTGGGGCAAGATCAAGGTTCAATGAAGCCGGACAGAGGCATGGTTGGTTCTAATGTTATGCAGAATGATAAGGTCATCTCAGGCCAGACATGGCAAATGGTAGGAACAAAGTGTTAGATGAGCTTGCCATGAGCTAAGCAACCTACCAAGAGCCCCCAAGATCACCTATGGCCTGTAGGTGGGCTAGAAGGTGCTCTGCCCTCCTCTGAGTTTTAGAACATTTCAGAGTTGACTTTTGTATCTGAGAAGAAGCACCATCTTGGCATAGGAAGCAACTTTTTTTTAAAGCAGGGGCATAGCTTTCTTCTTACCTGTAGCTGCCGAAACTTGGCTCTTTCATCACTCCAACCCCTTCCTGAGCCCCCTTTTCCTCTTCTGCTGGCAGATCTTAGTCATGAAAAGGTTCTGCTGGCAGATTGGTCTCAAAGATCTGGCAGGGAAGCCACCAGCATTAGATGGCTCTACCACCCAAAGGACATTTGCTTCATCCTAACAACTTACAGCTCTATGATTCTCAACCTTCGGTCCCCAGATGTTCTTGGGCTAAAACTCTCAGAAGCCTCCACAATGAGCTGTGCTGACCTGGATTTCTGGGGGTTGTAGTCCAAGAACATCTGGGGACCTAAGGATGGGAACCACTGTTATATCTGTCATATCTTTGGATTGGGATCTTCTCAGGCGGGAGAAGTAGACAATTTAAATGCCAACCCGAGGTTCGGAACCCCAAGCCAACGTTTTTTGGTTCGTATATCGCCTTTCAAGGAACATTTCTCTCTCTTTCTCTTTTTCTTTTTCCACACTCCCCCCATATTTAACTGGCAAAAAAAAACTCTTAAGGGTCAGACTCTCTCATGCTCCTTAAAGCTCTAGGAGAAAAGAAGATGTTAGCAGCACTACAGCTGGATGATTGTTGTTTCGGTTGACACTCTGTACAAAACCGTAACATCCTGTCAAATTGGATTACCAGCGGTAGCTGCTCTGGCCGAGTCACTTTTCGATAGGGACATAAGGCAGATGACTTCAGAAGGCTCTGATCTTCCTTTGCAGATGGCTCTTGACTCAATTTCTCTATCATCTAAATACTTCTAATACCAACTTACTTGAGGATAAAACGCCTTCTCTCTGAAGAAAGCATTCGGCAAGGGCTGGTGACAGCGACAAGTTTCAAAAGATGTTTGTGTGCGTGTTTGCCTATAATTAATTTGAATTTTATTCTTTAGAGGTACTGGAGGGATCTTGCTTCGCTTTCTTTCCCAAGGCAGGCTTAATAAGTAACTCGACCTCGTAAAGAAGAGACGTCGCTTTTGGGCAACCTAGATACGTGTTGGGTTGGTCGGTGTTAATTCTCAGTGATGGGGCCAAAGATGATACAATTAAAAAGATTCCATCCATAATGCAGGAGAACACACAGAAAGCTTTTTGACATCAAAGCAACCCTTTGGCACAGGGGGAAAAACACATCATGATCTTTCTGTATGTATTTTGGTTTGCTCCCTGGGCTTTTTTTAAAATGCAATAGTGTCTCAGCAGTGGTAGCAGCAAGAACAACGCAGCTATAGGCGTCTGCATCTCAACCACTCATTCCGGTTTGTCTAACTCCACCCAGGCTTGGAAGATCTATAGATTAAGAGCAAACTCATTCTCCGTATGCGGGTGGACAGATACCCCAAACTGTAGCATCCCTATAAACATGCGGTAGGTCTCCTTAGTCTCAGGGAATGGAGCTAGCCAGTGTGGTACAGTGGGTAGAGTGCTCGATTAGAATACAGTAGACCTGGGCTTTGCAGAAAACTGGACTAAATTTTAGAAAACTGAAGAAGCATTTAAACCTGAAAGGGTTACTACTTGGGAAATACCCAGTTAGTCAATTATATATATGTGTGTGTGTATACATGCATGCATGTATACACATATACAGTGCATACATACACACACACACACACTGATAGACACACATACAATATACACATGTGTGTATTTCCATATACATATGCACATGCATATACATACTTACTCAGTTTATTAGAAAGGGGTGGATTCTTGGAAATTTGTAGATTGATCGATTGATTTGATTTGATTTGATTTATACCCTGCCTATCTAGACAGACAGACAGACAGACAGACAGACAGACAGACAGACAGACAGACAGACAGATAGATAGATAGATAGATAGATAGATAGATAGATAGATAGATAGATAGATAGATAGATAGATAGATAGATAGATAGATAGATAGATAGATAGATGTTAGTCTTTTAGGTGCCACAATGTTTTTATCATCTTTATTTTTTTAATTTTTGTTTTGTTGTGGCCTAATCAGAAATAACTCTTTCTTCTCTCTTTCTGTCTCTCTCTTCCTGTCCCTACTACACATTTTAATTTATGCTTCCTTGTTTTACCATCTATAAGATGGCAAATGAACAGGCCCCTGCCCCACTTCAGGATTAAGGATGCTGAGGATTTTAACACAGGAGCCGAGCCGCTGAAGAGGCAGGGAGACGGCCCCTTGCTGATTCTGTGCCATTCCCTCCCTGCTCAAGAGCCTTCCATTTGGCCCTCGAAAGGACCGCGGAGCAGGAAAGAAGAATGTGGTCCAGACAGGGCTGTGAAAAAGCCCCAAATTAAGCCCATATGCCATTCCCGGGGGGAGAAATGGCTGGTGTCACTCTTAGTTATGGTAGGCCGAGGGATGGCTAGAGAGGGGTTTCTATGGCAACAGGAGATGGGGGGGGGAGGCTACATCATATGGCTAAAGGAGAATCAGGTCAGAAAATTTCTTCACATGCAGCAGGGATGAGCCTCCAAGGAGCCTGTGGAGGACGGAGGCTTTACCTGCCTGGTCTCTATGGTAACCACCTGTGCACAGGAGTTGGGTTCAGGTGAGGGGGCGTGTCTTGGCACTTTTCTCGTGCTTGCAAGCATTGTCGGCCATCGGGGCCACCAAAATCGGGGTCCTCGTGCACAAACAGAAGGGCTAGACGCCGCATGAGCCTTCCAGAAGATCCGGCAGCAGAAGTGGGACTTTCTCCATCACAACTCAGATGGATCCTGTTGCTTTCAATGGGCCGGCTCTAAGTAGGGATAAGATTGGATCTTGGCTGTAGAGCACAGCAGCACCGGGAAAATCTAGGCTACAGCCGGCACTGATACACCATCCCAGTTTCGAAGGCTTTGGACTCCCAAAGCTCAATTATCTGGTCAAGTTTCCTTTCCAATACCCTCATTCTGCCCCCCAACTTCTGAAGCCTAACAGTTAAGAGTCATTGTTAGGGAATAATAACCACCTTAGAACTTCAGAGCTGGAAGGGACCCTCTAGATCAGTGGTCCCCAACCTTGGGCCTCCAGATGTTCTTGGACTACAACTCCCAGAAGTCTTCACCCCCCCAGCTGTGCTGGCCAGGATTTCTGGGAGTTGCAGTCCAGGAACATCTGGGGACCCAAGGTTGAGAGCCACTGCATTATGTCTTTCTGCCAACTGAAGTGTAAGGGCCAATGGGATGGCATTTCTGAGATGCTTCCAGCTGGTGCGCACTGCATCCTGGATAGCTCAGCAGTTGAGGTCTCTGGCTGTGGAGCCAGAGGTTGGGAGTTCGATTCCCCCACTGGGCCTCCATGATCTAGAGCAGTTGTCTCCAACATTGGGCCTCCAGATGTTCTTGGATTCCCAGAAATCCTGGCCAGCAGAGGTGGTGGTGAAGGCTTCTGGGAGTTGTAGTCCAAGAACATCTGAATTTGAGTCTGAGCACACCTGGGGACCAAAGGTTCGGAACCGCTGACCTAGAGGGAGGGGGTTCTCTTCTTTTTCTTTCCTCTCCAAATGTTCCCCCAAATGGGCTGCAAGTCCAGCTCACCAGCTCTTGTCCTTTCTCTACATACTTCCGTCCTTGGAGGCAACGCGTGGAGACCTCCACTTCCTCTTTTAAAATGTAGGAAAATCAACCGAGAAAGAGAGACACAAGGTTGCAACTTGATGCATCCCAAGACGTGTTGATTTCTGCCTGCCATCCCGCTGCGGAAGGTAGCCAGGATTAAAGCATCTCCATTTCATCCCATCTTATTTCATGTGTCTATGTTGAGTTATATCTTGTATATTGACTTGCGCTATATGCTAAGGAAGCTCCGGATGGAAAGCTAAACAGAATACATAAATAAAAATGACAGGAGCAAACGGTCTTTAATAAGCTAGCCAGTGGCGTTCTTTCCCTGAACCACATCTTTTTAAAAAAATCTGGATGCCCCTATATGCTGCCTACGTCGGAGGTCTTTCTCACCCCACATATATTTATTTAGGGTGGGAAAGCCAAAGAGGGCGTTCCGTGAGAAAATAAAGTTGGTAACCCACAGGCGCCTGGCAGCTCAGCTGCCCTAATTTATAGAGAAATAATTGGTGCTTTTCACTGATGGCATCCTTTATATCCAGAGCACTAAAAATGCCACCCCAGCCGCAAAACTGATTAATACTGGCACATAAATAAATCCAGTGCCAATAACAGAGGAGGTGCGGGAGGGGCTTGATGGGAGGGGGGTCCAGGAGGGAGGGAGAGAAGGGAGCTGTCATTTGAGGGAGACAGATGGGCAAACTGAGGGGTAAGGGGAAGCATGAAAAGAAGGGGGGAAAGAAAAAAGGAAGGAAGGAAGGAAGGAAGGAAGGAAGAAGGATTAAAACGTCTTTAAAGCTTGTTGCACAGAAGCAGAAAATAGAGGGAGGGAGGGAGTAAAAGTAAACAGTACATTAGGAAGAGATTAGCAAAAGACAAACAAAGAAAAAGAAATGGAAGGTTGATTTATCTTTTATAACCCACATGGAATGTCCCTGTTCAGTTCATTGCGTTGGAATTATTTATCACCTTCTTATGATCCCTTTGGGACTTTGGATGGGAGGGACTTTGGGCCGAATGTCAGTCACTCGGCAGCAGCCCATTGGCCCCTCTCTACCTCAAATTCCTTTTGCCCTAATCAAGGTTTTGACAGTGTCACTATCAGTTAGTCAGCCAGTGTGCTGTGAGTATTAGGATCTGACAGTTAGAAAGTCAGCAGTTAGAGTCTGAGTGAAGTACAGTACTTATGTAATCGGTCAGTTAATCAAATAATGAAGCTTACCAATTAAGCTCATACTATATAAGAAAATATGTTTGTTTTTCTGATATATAGGAAGATCCGTGAGTAAAATAGAAATATGTTTTATTCTTTATTAACACTAGGGTCTCTGACTGAATCTATTGAGGCTATATTGCCAATTGAGGTAAAACTAACTATGCAATAAGGGGTGGTATATTTGAGGGATAGTTGTAACTATATGCTCTGTAGGAGCTTGAAACAGACTGTAGGCAAGGTTTTGGGCCTTTGCCTAAACAATGCCCTTAAAATATAATTATTGCAAAGTAGCAGCTTTTCCTGAGCTCTTTTCTTCACAAACATGATTGGAATGATGAGTTGTGGAGTCTGTCTCATTTATCCCTGCTCACCTTACCCCATACTTCAAGAATTTAGGCCTTTATCTGAAAAATTGTAATTTCTGATGAAGAAACATCCTCATCTCATTAGTTCAGAAGTACCATGAATTCCTCATGGCCCATCAAAACAGCTCTGTTCGCTGAAATTCTAACTTTTCTAACCAGCAATTAGACAATGAATTCATTAACACACACCACACAGCAAGGGAGTTCTCAAAACTCATCACAGGTCCGAGGTACATGAAATACGAATTTCATGGCCAGCCTCTAGCCTCCCGAGCAGAAGGCAAACGTTGCAATTTGTCTAGTCAAACGCCGAGCTTCAGTTCTTATATCTGGAGGTTTCACAGGATTCGTGACTATTTGCATAAATTCTAATTAGCAGATTGCCAGGGCAGAAAATCAGTCAATTTTTTTCCCCCGTTTCATTTCGGCTCTAAAGCTGAAATGGCCATTCCGCTAAACAAGGTTGTGCTGCATTTTCTGTAATTACCCAATTTTAAACACTAGCACAGCAAATGTAGTCCTAATTACAGTTGTTGATGGTATAGTAAAGAGTCCTCATGAATCGTGAGGTACTGCTGAGGTTTGAAGGACCCACACGAAGCTCTGGGCACAATTTTCCTTGCAACGAGT
This sequence comes from Pogona vitticeps, assembly GCF_051106095.1. Taxonomy (NCBI): domain Eukaryota; kingdom Metazoa; phylum Chordata; class Lepidosauria; order Squamata; family Agamidae; genus Pogona; species Pogona vitticeps. The sequence goes on along the minus strand of NC_135794.1, from coordinate 4,146,225 downwards.
CATCAGAGCCATCATCTAGCGCAAAGGTGGGGACCTTCTGGTTTGTCAATAAAGTTTTATGGCCAATGCTGAAGACTTCTGGAAGGAAACATCTGGAGAACAAAAAAAATCTCCCCTTGTGGGCTGGAGAATGTACCATGAGATGAAAGTGCTTCTAGGTTTTGGAATAATTTTCTCCATCAGGACTAGAACCATTGGCTGTTGTCAACATGGACAGCAACATAGACTCCATATTGAAATTGCGTTTTTACCTGGGCAGACAAGACCTGCGCTTTTTCTTATCTCCGTGATTGTTTCCAACTTCTACGTGCATTTTCTTTAGGCCTCCTGGCTGGTTAAAATCCTCTTAGTAAGAAGAGCTGGGGATTTCTGAGCCAGGCCACACCACTGTGAAATCATTCTCACCACCAGAATGTTCCTCCTAGGATTTGGTCAGAATGAGTTTTCTTCTACCACAGATCTGAACAGTTCGGAGCCATGGTTGAGACTCTACCATAATCCCAGCACTGGGGGTTCTTGGTGGAGACTGGTGAATCCAGATTTGCTGGAATGGTGAACTCATTCTTGGCATTGTTGAGAATTGAGAGTCCAAGCACCACCAGGAGCTAAAACAGGGAGTCATTCATTCATTCAAGGCACGTGAATGAAGCCTGCCTCCATGGCATGCTGGAGAGAAGCTCCAGAGAGACATCAGGTTGTTATCCTCATGCCCTCTGCTGTTCTGTCTTCATACTATATGTCACGTTGTTTGTTGTTTAGTCGTTTAGTCATGTCCGACTCTTTGTGACCCCGTGGACCAGAGCACGCCAGGCCCTCCTGTCTTCCACTGCCTCCCGGAGATGGGTCAAATTCATGTTGGTAGCTTCAATGACACTGTCCAGCCATCTCATCCTCTGTCGTCCCCTTCTCCTCTTGCCTTCACACTTTCCCAGCATCAGGGTCTTTTCCAGGGAGTCTTCTCTTCTCATGAGATGGCCGAAGTATTGGAGCCTCAGCTTCAGGATCCGTCCTTCCAGTGAGCACTCAGGGTTGATTTCCTTCAGAACGGATAGGTTTGTTCTCCTTGCAGTCCAGGGGACTCTCAAGAGCCTCCTCCAGCACCACAATTCATAAACATCAATTCTTTGGCAGTCAGCCTTCTTTATGGTCCAGCTGTTGCTTCCATACATCACTACTGGAAAAACAATACTGCCGATGTCTCTAAACTTCCATCCACCTCTGGATCAAACACAAGACAATATGGGCAAGTCCTGGAGACCGAAAGCTGAGGAGTTGTGACTCTATGTCAAGGCAATACCTACATCATCATTAGGAAGTGTCTTATTTAAGGAGAAAAAGCTCTGTCTGTGAGTTGCACCAGGCCAAAACAATCTGGAACACACAGAGCGTCTACCGTTTGTCCGGTTTTCAATTTGTTGCAAGCCTCATTGGTTTGATTTTCATGCTGGAGCCTGACCTTCCCTGAGTGCCTTATAGATGATTTTTCAATCTGTGCCGGCTGGTGTCAGAACCAGAAGCACCTGATATATCAGAAAGGTGTTGCTTTGTTGAGAACTTTTGGCGACCTGATCCATCACTGTCTCTTCCTGACTGCTAGCCTATCCCTTATGTTATAGATCATATACACACTCCACAGTGCAAACACAAATGCACACATTCAAAGACAAAATGAAGTCTACAAAGGCATCTTTTTTTAAAAAATACAACATGGCAAAGATCCTTCTGGGCACTAATGGCCTGTAAACTCTCGTGGAGACTGGTAACTCAAGATTCACTCTTGGTTTCAGCCCAGATTTTAATATAGCTATCCAAGACACTGAACCACACCCCCAAAATAGCTCCTGCAGAGTTCGGACTTGAAGCTCAAAGCAAATCCACTACCCCCTGAAATCAAAGTCACTGAAATGCAATAGTAAAAATCCACCAGTTTAGTAACACAGGGTCTCCTACCATCTGGTTTATACTTACACAAGGAGGTTGTGGGTACCTCCTTGCAGAAGAGCAGGGAAGGGGATCCTGACATTGCTTGACTCCACAGGATCCTGGCTCTAGACACCAAGCCATACAAGTTTCAATTTCCCATTTGCTTCCTTTAGATTAAAGCCTAATGTGGAAGTGATGAGGGCTCCAACACTGGAGGCATTCAAAAGAAAATGGGACAGCCATCAGTCAGCTCTGCTTTGACTAGGAGTCCTGCATTAAGCAGAGGGTGGGACTAGATGGCCTTGTAGGTCCCTTCCAGCTCAATTATTCTATGATTCCAAATGGTGATAGGAATCAGATTACAAGGGGAAAGGTCATCACTGCCGTTGACTGGTTTCTAAAGTGCTTTGGAAGATCTACGTTCATGCAAGACTTTGAAAACCAATATTTTCTCGGATCCCAAACTACTCCAAAACTCTCTGAAACAAATGCTGGAGGAGGAACATGGTCATATTTTTCCAAAGCCTGGTATATAAGAATGCCTGGTAGCTCCTAGTAGATGATGGGCCTTCATAGCAGTGCAGTAGGCAACAACAGCCCAGTTTATTTGATTTATACTGACTTAATAGTCCTAAGGATAGATGCGTAAACATTTTCCATCTTGGAACAACTTAGCCATCTGGATCATGGCGGATCAACTGCATTTAAGCAGGAAACAGATGGCAGGCTATTTTGCTTCCTTCTACATCCAACTACCGGTAAGTGTGGGCATGAATCTCTTTGCTTTTGTTTTTTAAACACCCACATGTGTGGCTTATTTTCTGCAGCCTGGAATGCAGGACCTCTCAAGATCCTTTCTTGTATTGCTCCCTTCTCTAAGACAAGGAAGGAGCATCTGCAGGACCGATAAAATAACGTCAACTTAAGTGATGCCGCACTGCAAAATGGGTAATAACAGAACTGGTGGGGAGAACAGACAGTGGAACACAGAACATCCTGTTCCAGACAGAGGTTACGTGGAAGATGGACTTCGGTATCAATTTCATTTCTCCCCAAAATTGATTTTTTTAAAAAAAAAATTCTCTCCCCCTAAAATTTGTAAAGGAATTTGCAAGTTTTGGCAAGCTCTCATTGAATGGTCAATTCTCTGGACAAGCCAAATTCCATACTGGTACATCCATTCCCAGTAGGGAGATACTTAAGGCCCAGGGTGGAGAGGCTTCCCACCACCACACCGTCCTGCAAAGAGCTATCTTAGCAAATTATAGAAGCCACATAGGGTTGGGTTGGGTTGGGTTGGGTTGGGTTGCATTAGATCTGGGAGAAGACACCACCAAGACATATGAGACATCTCCAGATAGTACTAGGAAATAATTCTACCTGAAACGTGAGCCATATTTAGCTCAGTGGTTTCAATATGGTTGGGAGTTCGATTCCCCACTCGGCCTCTTTGACAGGTGATGGACTCAATGATCCATAGGGTGTCCCTTCCAGCTCTGTAGTCCAAAGATGATGATGATTCAAGAATACCAAACACAGTCAATCGAAATTATAAAAACATTGACTGGCATTATATAACAGATCCATGTTTTAGCCTAAAACCTAAGTATCAAATATCAGTGCAGTATGTGTGCTGTTCTCAATATTGTTATTTTTTTTGTAGCTCTGATTATGTTATTTCTGAAATCTGCAACTGCTTATAGTACTGTGTGAAACTGTTGAAATGATTGCTGTTGTTGTTGTTGTTGGTTAGGGTTAGGGTTAGGTAGAACTTTCGGAATGGAGAATTGTGGGATTTGTAGTCCGAAACATCTCCTGAAAGCCCTTCTCAGTGGTGTCCAGGAGATGACTTTGACACACCTTAGCTCAGGTGTGAACCTCTTTTACATGAATTCTCTGTAGTGGGAGAGACAACCTTGCTCTCTCTCAGGGCTTCCCTGCAGCATAATGAGGACCAGTGTACCAGTTACCCTGGCAGGATCCTTCTTCCTTCATCCCTTCCTTGCTGCCACCAGAAATGATAAGAAATAATTAAATTTGTCCCCCCTCTTCTCTTGCCTCTCAGATTTATCAGTCTCTGTGGCAGCTATCTGATTCCATTCCACCTGCCTTAATATTCCAGAAATACACTCCAGTGAGATGGTCCTATACATAATGATGGAAATAGGTTTCCCTCCGGATGAGGGTATGTTAGAGGATAGGAATCAGAGTCAGTCTGGTAAGAAAATTCAGGAGGCTGCTTTATTTCAAATGTGGTGCTTTCTTTGCTCCACTAGTTCAGCAGATCCACTTATTAGAAGCACCCCTGCCTGGTTTTCTCCGTATCCCGGAGATTCATTTTGTTCCTTCAGGAGGACAGATCCTGGAGGCAAGCCACTAGGGCTTCCAGAGGTTGCATGAGAAAGGTCAGCCTGCCTGTGGCATACCTTCTTATCCCATCTTCGCCTGTGACCAAGAGCTTTTACAGGTCTTTGCTGGGTTACAGAATTATTTGACCGCAACCAAGGAGAGCGAGATGAAAGACGTTCGTGTCCGTAAAACGGAGACAAACTCCTACTCGTCTGATTCTTATGCATGAGAATGAGCAACTGGGATATAGGCCTTTTGCCTGTGAAGGTGAGATCCTGTATATTGCCCCACTCAAAGCTCACACAGTGGTGAGAAGCAATTTTTTGCACAAAAGACACAATTTGTGCAAAAACTGTGGTGACGGCTGCTTTGCTGCATGGATTACTAAGAATCAAAAGCACTGGATGGGTTTTTTGCTTCTTTTTTGGGCCCACTTCCACACTACGGTCAAGATAAGAGAGGGCAAATTAAATCAGAAGGTTTCACAAGACCTACACAGGACCACCATCAGGCACAGGGGCCAGAGGCGCCTACATGGGGCACATCAAGGAGAACTATACTAATTCCTGGAGTGCCCCACCCGATGAGCGACTGGAGTCACAAACATTGTTTCTCAGCAGTGCCGGCCCTACCATGTGGCCAAGGTATTCAACTGCCTCGGGGGGGCAGATCTGAAGTGTCATCAAAGGGTCACAAACTCCCAGAACGCTAAACCACTAGCTGTGCCAGCTAGGATTTCTGGGAGTAGTAGTCCAAAAACATCTGGGAAGCCAAGGCTGGAAACTATTACATTTGTTAAAACCTCCTGCTTTACTGCTTGAGCTGCAGAGATGGTCTAAGAGCTTTTCTGCGTCTTGGATGTCACCCTCCTCAGGGGAGGAAAAATGTCTTGGCCGGGTCCTTGCTTTGGCCAGCCTGATCTGTCTCGCAATGTTGCTTAGAAAGATAAAAGGGATCACAGCCCCAAGGTCCATGAAGAAGTGCCGCATTTAGATACTTCTCATCTACATGGCAGTTGTTCAGATGCCTGGTGTGGAATCCGACTGCTCAGGGTGGGGATCAAAACACTGCCTTAAGTAAAGAGACAGTATTCATTAAGAGATTTGCATATCTCATATGTAGAGGAGGATGGAATCTGTTAGCTCTGGCTACATGCCTAAGACAGAAACTAATGAAAAAGAAGGGATGAACAGAAGTGTAATCAGACCAAAGACGAAGCATCAATAGTCAAAACACCAATAGATCAGACAGAAAAAAAGATTACCTGTTTTAATATCTTCCACATCTTGTAGGAACGTGGGGCTCTTCCAGATGGAGGGTTTGCTGCCTGTAATGTGTCTACCACTGGCAACATCAAAGTTTGTTTCCTTCACATCCGTATGATATATTGCTTGTCTCTCTGTGTTCAGTGACAAAAAAAATCTGTGGGTTTGTGGATTTCTTTACTCCCTCTGAAAGGCATGGGTTCATTTTGTTTGGCTTTGTTCTGGGAACAATCATAAAATAATTGAGTTGGAAGGGGCCTGTAAGGTCATCCAGTCCAACCCCCTGCTCAGTGCAAAGATGTGAGAAATGGTTACCCAATTTTCTCTTGAATGCCCCTAGCACTGGGAAGGTAGAGTTTTGCTCAGTGGTTCTTAACCTTGGGTCCCCAGATGTTCTTGGACTAAAACTCCCAGAAGCCTTCACCCCTAGCTGCGTTGGCCAGGATTTCTGGGAGTTGTAGTCCAAGATCATTTGGGCACCCAAGGTTGAGAACCACTAGTTTAGCGCTATGGCATAATCCATTAGAAAATGGCAGTCAGAGAATCCCCATCAAAGACTTTCAATTGGCAATCAATTCATATAGAAAACACATGGAAATAAAAAATATCTCTAAAAAAGAAGATTCGTTTTCTAAACATTTTAGAAATGTGTTTGTGTGGGGTTTTTTTTTAATGGAGCTCAGTTTTTCTAGGGGAGAAGCATTTAAGAGGAGAGATTATATGCTTTGACAGAGGACAAGATTAACAAAGATTATTAGCAAGACATCTATTTCCTTACTTCAGCAACAGTTGTGCTACTGGTTGGTGAGCATCAAGGGAGCGCTGCGACCTTTACATTTTACTTGGGGGGCTTTTTTGGAAGCAGCTGTTTGGCCACCATGGAAATGCTGGAAGAGCAGGTGGACCTTAGAGCTGATCCTGCTTCTGATGACCATCTGGTTTACAGTTTTCCTCCCTTGCCACCAAGGATACACAGCTTGTCCCCACTCTTTTGGAATTAAGGATGGCCAGGAAAGCAGCTGGCAACTGGACATAGCTTCTCCCACAGTCCTACATTTGGAAACTAAGAGTATGATCCTAACTAGCCAACCTGGCCAAAGGCCAGCACAGCAGACTCCAGTCTCGCTGAAGCTGTGCTGAATCCAAATTCCACCCAGCCTATAGATTAGAGAAATCATAAAGGAATACCCTCGCTAATTGGCGAATTCTGTGCCAGCCCTGGGATTGTGGCTCAAGGCTGGATATGGTTTCAGTCAACTCATGCCTTCCTTCAACCTACCCCTCGTCCACCTCCTTTTGATCTCTTCTTCCAGAAGATCCTAGCTAGCAGGACAGTCCTGCAGGCGGATTGTTCTCTGGAGGATATCTAATGTCAGCAGAGTGTAGAGAGTTCTGATGGATATAGGAGTTTTTTGAAGGCAGGTTTATTCTTAATCCTGAAGTCCCCATCCTGCTGCTTCTTTGAATAAGGCTTGCACTCCAAGTCTGCTGTTCTGTGTACCTCTTCCCTGGATGAAAAGATGTGGAGAAATCTCACCATGACTGGGTTTTAATCAAAACAGCCATTTCATCCTGATAAACAGTGTCTCAAGGATTTTCCGACCTTCTCAAAAGAACTCAGCTTCAGCACAAGGCTGGTGTTTCACAGTTTGCACTTGGGTGAAACATTTCTGATTCTGCTCAAATCTTAAACTTTGTCCCATTGTGAAGCTGAGCATAGACTCAGCAAGCACAGCAGTGCAGGATGAAGGATTCAAAAGACACAGATAACCCATCCGGTGCTGCTATGTCTCTTAGTCAACTCAGAAGGAGTTAGATTCTCCCACAGTACCTGCCTGACAGGAGCTCAAGAGCTGGAGTCAATGATCCATAGGGTCCCTTCCAGCTCTGCAGATAAGATGATGATTATGAAGAAGAAGAAGAAGAAGTACTGCAGTTTCCAATACTCTGCATTTTACAGAAACACACACAAAAAATGTCAAAATTTGTAGACAAGTGGTTCCCAACCTTGGGTCCCCAGATATTCTTCGACTTAAACTCCCAGAAGTCTTTACCCCAAACTGTGCTGGCCAAGAATTCTGGGAGTTGTAGTCCAAGAACATCTGGAAACCCAAGGTTGTGAATTACTGTCCTAGACCATCATCCCACACACTCTCGGTGCACTGTCCTGTGGTAAGAAGGCGGCATTTGAAGTTTTCCAAATTTACTAATCATGGACAAATCAAGACACTGCTTCCCTCGTTATGTGGGAGTCAACCCCAATGAGCAGTGGCTCTCAGATCTAAGGAAGCATCTTACATCAATCAAAATGTGTTGGATCTTCAAGAGCATTGACTCTCCTCATATGGTTTGCGTTGTGTGCAGGGGTTCCCCCCCCCCATGGCTGTTGTTAAACTATGAAATTTCATGGTTCCCCTCCCCGCCCCATCCACCAGTGCTCCCTTAGCCCCCAAGAGCAAAATTACTTATTGATTTTTTTTGGAATGAGCCATCCCTTATTACTCTCCGTAGTCTCCTACTGCACGTAAATATGAGCCGTGCTGCGGCTGTGAAGGATGAGGCTGATTTAGTAAGCTTCCCCCCACCCTCGTTCTTCAACCAAATGCAGGTGAGGGCTTAGAGACTAAGACAACTGCTATCTAACAGCGCCAGGATCAGAGATGTCAACCGCAGAATGTTACTCCAGCAGTACAATCCTAACTCACAGGTACACTAACGGTAGGGAGCTGAGATTTGAATGAAGTGTGCCAGTAGAAAATTCCCTCCTGCTTATTCTTGATTAGCAAAGGTACCTTTGCTGGCTGATCTCAGGGACCTGCTGGTAGAGTGATTGAAAAGTTGAACGGCTCTGCTGTCGAGGATCTGCCACCAGAAGTGCCCAAGGAAAAGCGGGGAGGGTGAAGTCGCTTAAGAGAGAAGCCGAGGCACATGAGACCGACCAATAAAGGAAGCCACAGGACTAGCACCAAACTGGGCCAAAGAGAGCAGAAGGAGGGGTTGAGATTCTAGAAGGTGTGGCTGAGGTGGTAGTACCTGGGAATCAGAACCAGCGTTGGGAGGTTATTATTTTTGTCTCGGCCATCAAAGTGGCTTCTTAGGCTTCCCATGAAAATTGGCCGAAACAATTTTCACTTCGTCAGCGTATTAGGCGACTTTGCTTTGATTTGAAGGACCCTTTGATTTATAGTCTAGAAATAATTATAGGCATAGCCGGTAACTGTGGAGATGGTTCCCTCTTGTTTTCGAGTGTTCTAAATGACTATAAATGGTTAGGTAATTTTTGTATTGCTTAATGTGCTTAAGCTGACCTTCTGTGATCAGCTGGGAGGGCTTCTTTAATAAGCAAACATATATTTATTGACGTCTTTATCTCAACCTCAAAGTGAAGAAGTGTATCTTTCCAGTTGAGGAAGGCCAAGGGTGAGTGGTGTAGCTGCTCCAGGACCTTGTAGATTTTGAATGATGATGGAAATCCACTACGATGCTTTGATGGCATACACATCTGGTTATTCCAGATGTACAATCCCAGTTTATGGAACTGATGACCTCGGGAGGTGGTGAACACTCCAATGCTGGAGGCATTCAAGAGAAAATTAGGCAACCCTCTGTCAGATCTGCCTTGATTTAGATTCCTGCACTGACCAGGGGGTTGGACTCAATGGTCTTATAGGCCCCTTCCAACTCTAATATTCTATGATTCCTTCCATTAGGCTGCCAATATTTGGGTAAGCCAAGGGCAACACTATTTTTGGTTTCTCCTCGACCATGGCGGTGATTTTTATTCACTGAAGTCGGATCAGTGCTATGGAGATTTGCATGCCCCGTGGATCAAAATAATTTCAGAGCTATGACCCTTGGCTTGCAAGATAAGTGACCATTCAGTCAACAACATTGATTGAGCTGCCTCTGGTAGACCATCGCAAGAGACAGCCGAAGGCAGATCTGTAGGTTCTTAGTTTTCATCCAAATTGCCCATTATGTACGTAGGAGGGAATGCACAGTCTTCGTCTTCACACCCATGTGAACATTCTTCCCTTCCTTTCCGTTGCCCTCATCATTTAACCTCACAAGAGATAGCGCTGGGCACAAATGCTCAGAATCCTCCGTTTATCACTTTCAGATTAACAGCCAAGATGTCAAAAGGGGAATTATAGATATATGTCTCTCTAGAGACATCCTGGCAGTAAGTGGACATCCGTGAACCTTGCATTCTTGGTTATTTATAGAGATGCCGGTGAGGACCCAAGGAGACACCTCTATGCTGACAGCTAGCAAATGGATTTTGCCACACGAGGGCTCCTGTTCAGCGGATGAAACATTTCTGAGGTGCTCCTTGAAGCAAAGAGAACTCTGCAGTCCTGTTCATTTTCTCTAGCATCCTGTGAGCCAACACTGTCTTATCCTGTCCCACCTCTTACCACTCCACCTAAATCTCACCCTACCCCATTCAAGATCTCTGGCCGTCTCCCTACAGCACTGCTGAGTTCCAGACCTGGTTGGTTAAACTCCACCCAACGTGTTGAAGATGTCCTTCCTTTTTCATTTTTATTACGGTTGTAATGAATGGCTCTCTTAAAAGGTTTTGCATCATAAAGCCGAGATAGGAAAATTTGGAGAAAAAACTAAAAAGACTTAAAGAATTATTCTGCCACTTTTCCAAGCCTGGGACAGTAGCAAAGCATGAGATTACCCATCGTACTTTGCCTTCTTACTGGACTATTTCAGCATTCCTCTGCACTCTCCCTGGCTGGGTTTCTGCCATGAGAGAACGCCGAAGGTTTGTATTCACCTCCTTGAAGTCTCTTGACGATCCCCAGATCAGAGAGGGGTTCAAATGTCCTTATCTGCTATTTCTTCAAAACCGATTTGGACCTCCCCTTGGCATCCCAGATTAAGTCTTCTGGCAAAGATAATATGAAAAGAGTGACTTAAGAAGCTGCCCATATATCAGATTCTTGATCCATATAACCCTGTATTTTCAACTCTAAGTGCCAGTACTGGAAACTCTGTGTGAGGGCAGTTGAACCCATTTCAAGTTCTAGTCTGGATATTTTTGTAGGAGCTCTCCAGGGTCCTGAAAGTGCTTGGAGCTAGGATTCAGCACCTTCGATAGCCTGTCTACAGTTCGGATGAAACTCCAAAGCCAAATCAATGAGCCCACACACTAGCCTCTGTGAGAGAAGGGGGGAGAAAATATTTTTCCACCCATACTTTCATTTAGAGTGATAAATGCAGGTCTTCTTTAGTTCAAGCCAAGAGAACCCCAAGAGCAGCAGGATGAAAAGAAGAGACAGGGTTTCAAGGAGACAGAGAACAGAAGCAGCTGCTGTAGAAGCAACGGCTAAGCTGGCCCTCTTCACTTCTGGATGCCTCGGGCAGTCCCGTGCTCTGCAGAATCGCAGGGCTCCACTCCTGTCCTTTGCCCAATCGACAGAAGGGGAACTTGAAGGATTAAGTGAAGGCATACCCTTTCAAGTGATTAACACATAAAGGAGAACCATGGCCTCTTTATCAAGATGCGTGGAGTGCAGGGAAAGCTCATGATGGACAGCTGGAGCATGCGAGTGACAGCCTTTTCTCCAGCCAGTATGAGAAATTATGTTTCCTGGGTCTTTCTCTGGTCTTTTTCTGCTCTTGAATGATGGATCCATTTATCCAATTCTTCTTGTTATATAAACCTTCTGTTTGGATCTGGTCAAATGGCCTTGGGGTCGATTCTTTCCAGCCTTCTTTTTTAACATCTCTTTTGCTCACCACAAATAGATCCTCCTCAGAGACCTAAATTTCATTTATTTTCTCCTTGAGGAGTAAAGCATGCTGCTTATAATGGATGTGTCTAGGGTGTTGTTGAGCTTCCTGTTAAGCTAGGAATGGAACTGGGGGTCCTAAGACATTTTTTGAGATCCCTGCACCCACCTCCATTCTTCTCTCAAAAAGGGGGGGCCTTGTAACTTTGGAAGCACTGATAGAACATCATCTTTCTCTGTTATGTGGTGTCAGGTCACCTCCGACTCATAGCAACTCTACAAATGATCAAGATTCAAAATGTACAGGTGTGAAAGCTGGACAGTGAGGAAAGCGGAAAGGAAAAAAGTTCATTTCTTTGAAATGTGGTGCTGCGGGAAAGCTTTGCAGATACCTTGGACTGCCCGAAAGATGAACATGTGGGTCATAAATCAAATCAAGCCTGAACTCTCCTTGGAGGCAAAAATTATGAAAATTTAGGCACATCATGAAAAGGCAGGGTTCTCTGGAAGAGACAATAATGCTGGGAAAAGTGGATGGCAGCAGGAGAAGAGGAAGACCAAAATGGGAGATGGATTGACTCCCTAAACAAAGTCACAGGCTTGAGTTTACAAGACCTGAGCTGGGCAGTCAAGGACAGGACATTTTGGAGATGGCTCATTCATAGGGTCACCAGATGTTGGAGATGACTTGATGGCAGATAAGCATCAACAGCAGTGAAATCCTTATAGAGGTAGGTGGTCCCAATACAGCTCCAGGGTGAGTGAATCCAATAAAACTTAGAAATCGGTTTTGTCCAGAACAAAATACAGTGGTGCCTCGCTTAACGATTGCCCCACATTACAACGATCTGTATCAAATCAGATTGGACCCAAATTGCTAAAGGCTTTCTTCTATTATTCCTCCCTCCCTCCCTCCCTCCCTCCCTCTCCTTCCTTCCTTCCTTCCTTCCTTCCTTCCTTCCTTCCTTCCTTCCTTCCTTCCTTCCTTCCTTCCTTCCTTCCTTCCTTCCTTCCTTCCTTCCTTCCTTCCTTCCTTCCTTCCTTCCTTCCAATTAATCCCTGAAGCATTGCTGTCTGAAATTTATCAGGTTGGCTTCCGCCCCGAAGGTTTATAGCATATTCAAATTTCATCAACAACATGCAGAAACGAAAACATATGTTAAAGCCCCTGACGTTTTCCAGTGCATTGACTTTCAAAATGAACAAATGGATCCGAGATATAAATCAAATCAAACAGGGGACTTCAGAACACATTCAGAAGCCCCGAACTTGCCTACCCATCATATCGGCAGGGTCATGCACAACCCTAAAACACGGCTCTACTCTATGTAAGGTGGACTTCCAGGCTTTGCTTAATAACCAAGTTAGACTCCCCTCTCATCTGGAACACTGCAAAGTGGTCTAATCACTCTGTTTCCATTGAATGAATGGCTGCCCTTTAAGATTTAAGGAAGTGAGGTTAGTGGCCTCGCACATATATAACAGTGTTAAGGCAGGTGTGACTGTGAGTGCATTTACCAGGAGCTGGACAAGAATCAGGCTATTACGTGGCCAAACATTGGCACTCCCAATTTAAAGTTGATCAATGACTCACTAAATCTACCGCTAGACCACTGGAACAGGTCCCATTCAAGCCATTTGCAGGAGAGAGAGAGAGAGAGATCACAGAGAGATGCATGACCTTTTAATCACTTCCCAAAGGTCAGGATCCGGATCAATTTATTGCCTGATTTTGAAGACAAAACAAGGAGGTTTTACTGGAGAGAGGTGTAATGGATTCTAACGAACAAGATGGTTTGGGCCAGTTGCAGAAATGAATCCATTGCTTCTCTTATGTCAAGGAACAGATTATGATTCTGCAAATACAGAAGTGCTAGATTCCTCTCTCTTCCTCCCTCCCTTGTATTAAACAGTTTTAACAGGATTCTAGCCCTAGCGTTCTGTGAAAAACATAAGATTTTCTGCCCCAGAGACAAGTGTTTTAAAAGGATAAAAACACTTCTGCAATTATTATTAAGAAATACCGGGCACAGTTAATCAGAATTACAAATACATTGACTGGTACTATATAACAGATACAGTGGTGCCTCGCTTGATGACGTTAATTTGTTCCAGCGAAATCACTGTAGAGCAAAAACATCGTCAAACGAAATAAAAAAAACCCAATGAAATGCATTGAAAACCGTTCCAATGGGCTGAATACCTGCTCGTTTTTGTTGTTGTTGTATTTTGATAGTTGTAAGCTGCCCAGAGACCTTTGGGTAGTGTGGGCAGCATATAAGTTAAATAAATAAACATAGCAAAAGGCAGCCCGAAGGTTGATGATGCCAATGGCAACAGTCAAGAAGATGATCTACAGGATCCCCTCTTGTACCCACTACCCTTCACAAAGTGACCCCACACACACACACACAAGGCAAAATCCCAGAAGCAGACTCCTTTTTTCACCAGCTACACACTCCTCTCCCAAACACAAAGCAATGGTCAGGGCTCTGAATTTTTTGAAGACAGCCTTGACACTTTCTTTGTGTTTCCTTTTATTCATTGTACAAACCGTGGGAAAGGAAAATCTTGCCTTCTCCTCAACTCATGGCAGATTGTGTCAAGCTGCTTTAGAATGAAATTGAGATGGTTACTTGAGGTCTTTGTTTTAGTTTATCCTTTGTAACTACGGATCAAGATATCTATACAGGAGGACCCCTGTATTCATCGGGAGTGGGTTCCAGGATCTCCCGTGGATCCCTGAAACTGTGGATACAGAGGAATCCTATATACAACATACAAGGTGGTGAGACACAGGCCACAAGGGGGCACCCTTGTATGCTATATATAGGGTTGCAGTAACTCACAGATAAGTGGAACTGCCGATATCGATCCCGTGGATACGGGGGGGGGGCTACCGTAAGGTTGTCCAGCTTCATAATTTGAGTATTTTCTATTAAATTAATGTAAAATAAAAACCCTTGTCCCGCCCATTTTCTGCATCATACTAGAAATTATCACCGTCCTGCTCCTCATCGTTCTTGGGCTGTACAAAAATGTTTATGCATTTTGATCCGCATTTTTCAAACATACGTATTGTACGGGTTGGTATATCTGGGCTTTCAAAAAAAGTGTGCATTTTTTAAAAAAAATTTAAACAATTGCACTGACTAGCTTTTCAAATCTGGAACTCATTAGCGGCTTTAGTAAGGCAAACTCAGCAACCGAGGAGGTTGCGAAAGGGAAAACAGCATTATATCCCGGAATTTCTCAGGGGAGTGGTGTTGGTGGGCTTCCAGGTCAGCTTAAGTAATGCAAAGTCAATTAAGAACGAGACACTATCATGGAGAGGAAAGTCAAGCAAGCCAGCCCCAATTACCAAACGCTCATGTTGGCCGTGGCTCAAAAGGCCCTTGGGCTAACCATCATCCTTTTCCCCAGCCAGTTCTACCATTGCAAATAAATTAGGTAAGCAACGCCAGTTTTTCTCACCCATTTGTGCCCATGCAAGGCCGAACACAATTATGTCTCCCATTTAGCACAGAGTGTGTGAAACGGCGGTCAGAGGCAGCCTTGGGTTTTTGGAACTCGCTAAGCAGCCGAGCTTTGCTAATTCCCACCAATGGAAAAAGAAAACAGTTGAGGGATGCCTGCAATGAAGACAGAAAAACGGCACGCGTCTCTTACAGGGGAGGCAAACGGACAGACCGCACAGCACAAACAAAGCTGTTCATGCCAAAAGCTAAACAGCTCTGTCCGTGCTCTGTTCCTACTCCGGTCCTCTGAAGATGCTGGCCACAGAGACTGGCGAAACGTCAGGAAGAACAACCTTCAGAACACGGCCAAAGAGCCCAAAAAACCCACAACAACCATTAGATCCCGGCCGTGAAAGCCTTCGAGAATAAAATAGAGGAAATATTGACCACCATAACAGCGTGAGTCCCACTGAACACAAGACTGAGCCAGCTGGCCATGGCCATCCCAACAGCTTGATGACGGTGTCCACCAAGCAGTTCACAAGGAAATAAATACATAAATACCTGCTGAAGAGCTCCATAGTTGAGGCATCTGGTGGTGGAGCCAGAGGTTGGGAGTTCAATTCCCCCCTGAGCCTCCTTGACAAGGGCTGGACTTGATGATCCATAGGGTCCCTTCTAGTTCTGCAGTTCGAAGATGATGGTGATGATGAAACCCTACTGAAAAGTCAATTCTTTCCCTTCTTTTTTTTCTCCCTGCCTTCTCATGATGTGCCCGAAGTAGGACAAAATCCAGCATTTTTGCCTCCAGAGATAGTTCAGGCCTGATTTGATCTAGGACCCACTAGTTTGTCTTTCTGTAAAGTGACAGAGGCACCCTCCTTTCCACGCTACATGTAGGTCTACTGTCCTTATGCCAAAAGTCACCTAAGAAAGGGGTTTAATGACGATCAGTGGTATTGCAAAAGCAGCTTTCTAGAGTTGAAGCTCTGGAACTTCTTTCTTGGGAGAGATGATGCCCTTACAGCCCAGTCTCCCACATTTTCTCTCTCTCTTTTTTTTTTTTTTTTGCTTAGTGGTCGTCGTTGTCGTTTAGTCGTGTCCGACTCTTCGTGACCCCATGGACCAGAGCACGCCAGGCCCTCCTGTCTTCCACTGCCTCCCAGAGATGGGTCAGATTCATGTTGGTTGCTTTGAAGACCCTGTCCAGCCACCTCATCCTCTGTCGTCCCCTTCTCCTCTTGCCTTCACACTTTCCTAACATCAAGGTCTTTTCCAGGGAGTCTTCTCTTCTCATGAGATGGCTAAAGTATTGGAGCCTCAGCTTCAAGATCTGTCCTTCCAGTGAGCACTCAGCCTTGATTTCCTTCAGAATGGATAGGTTTGTTCTCCTTGCAGTCCAGGGGACTCTCAAGAGTCTCCTCCAACACCACAATTCAAAAGCATTGCTTAGTGGTGCTCTCCCTCTATTCAACACTGTTCAGGCCTCATCTCGAGTCCTGTGTTGCAGTTCTGAAGAACCACACTCGAAGAAGGATGCCAACAAACTGGAGCTTAAGCTTCAGGAAGCCAGATTTAGGCTGAACATCAGGAAAAACTTCCTAACTGTTAGAGCAGTATGACAATGGAACCAATCATGCTCCGATGCTGGAGGCATTCAAGAGAAAGTTGGGCAACCTTTTGTCAGATCTGCTTTGATTTGGATTCCTGCCTTGAACAGGGGGGTGGACTTGATGGCCTTATAGGCCCCTTCCAACTCCATTATTCTATGATTCAATGGATTTTCCCAGAAAACATGTAAGGTGTAAACCATCCTTCTTGTAATCCAAAGTATGTGGGGGTGGCTTAGTTTCCAATTGGATAGTTAGTTTCCGTTCACTTTACAAAAGACCTGCTGGTGGCAAAAATAAATATTTATCACTGTAAAATGCACATGTATGGGCTAATACCACTCTTCTATACTCTCTCGTTTTTTAAAAAAAAATATGTAAGGGGGGATTCCTTTTAAAACCAGGGATATCACTTAAAATAGCAGAATGTCAAGAATAGCTGGGGAATAGTCCCTAAGATGCATTAAAATGTTCTTTAATAGTAATGTCTGAAAGTTACTAGAAAATGTCACCCCTGTCACCAAAGAGGAATATGGTAACTATTCATCACATTGCTTTTGGAATGTAAAGGTTACACTCTTGTTACTCAAAAGTAACTAGTTAAAGCTAACTACATTACTTACAACTATTGCAGTGTCCTCTCAAGTCAGAACCAACTTATAGTGACCCTTACAGGGTTTTCAAGGTAAGTGAGACATTTAAGGAGTGGCGTTACCTGTTCCACTCTCCCCAGTCAGTTTCCACAGCTGAGCGGGGATTCGAACCTCAGCCTTCAGAGTCCATCACTCCATCCGTTACACCACAAGGGGAACTTGACGACTACCTGTCTCCAAATTCTGGACGTGTCTGTCTTGATCCGCCGAGAACCTCCTCGTTTGATCTCATTACGCACTTTGTCCTCCATTGAGAATCGGAACAGCTGGCATCCCATCATTAAAACTCTCATCGGCAGCAAAAGCCGATCATTAGTCCCAGCTTATTAGGAGCTGCATTGTTCCTGGTTCTGGAGATGTTCTCCCTTCTTCCCCCACCCCAGACATCCTCCCACCTGCTCTTGTCTTCAAGTGCGGCAGAGTTTCCTTGAAGATCCTGGGAAATCAAAGGCTCAAAAGGTCCTTTGCATGGGAAGAAAAAACCCTTTCATTCTTCAAGAAGCTCTCTCTTCCTCCGAAGGAATTGGCACGGGTTGCCTCATTTCCTCACAGCAGGAATTCCTCCTGCAGCCCAACCTATTTTTAATTTCCCTTGTTCCTAAATCGCTCTTTCTGCTACTCTTAAGTGGACTCAGGAGTGCCCTTGCTTTGCCAACTGGTGGAACAGGACATGATTGTCCTTTATGGCAAAGGTCCCCAACCCACGGTCCACGGCCCGGTGATGGTCCACGGGCTTCCTTGAACTCGGCCATGGACATGAATCTCCCCACTCAGCGCACATGCACAATGGGTGTGTTGCTCTTGCAGGTGGGTGTGACGCACCCACCTGTGAGTGTGGGGATGCCCCCCACCCCCCAACCGGTCCACAGTCTGAAAAAGGTTGGGGACCACTGCTTTATGGAGCTCCGAAAGGTTCATTTTGGGGTGATAAATCCCACAATTCCATTAGAGTTGTGCCCACTACACACCTCCTTCAGACCTTGAGCTCTCTTTCGGCTGGCAATGCCCCAGGTTTGTGTTCCAACGAGATACAGCTATACACTTATTCGGAAAACTAATTCTAAAGATTAGAAATAATGTCATACAGCCTTGACTTTGCCAAACAACTTAAGAAAGAGGATCCTTGTTTGTTTGTTTTCTCACCATGAATTTTCTGAAAGACGTTATCTTCGCGTACAAATCTGCCCAGGTTTCAAGATTGATATGTGTGGGAAGGCTTCTTATCTTAGTCCCACCATTTTCAGAGGCACCTTTGAGGACAACAGAAGGGGCTTCTTGGTGGTGACTCCCAGGAGGTGGGACTTTCTCTCAAAGAAGGCTTGATTGGCCCCTTCTCTGCTGTCCTTCAGCCAGCAGGCACAGAACTTCCTACCCAGGCAGATAGCTGAATGCTAAACACTGTTGTTCTTGTTTGGGGGATATATTGCACTTTTTTAAACCGTTAATTTGTTCTGGTGGTTGTTTTAATTTAGCTGCTTTCAAATTGCTCTTAACTCAGTTATTCTAATGCTATAATTGACTTCATTGTGCTTTGATGTCATAAATTGTTGTGTTGTTATTTTTTACAAAAAAATTATGTTGTTATCCTCCTTGAATTGCAGTTCTGGGAGAAAGGCAGGATTTAAACCACACTAATAAATAAAATAGAAATAAATTTTACTCCTCTTTGAAATATTGCTGAACATTCCGTAAATCCTGCAGAGAATACTTCTGACTCCTTGGTGCGAGAAGCATGGATGGGCTTTTTGAGTTAACTGGAGCAAGGAAAAACTTGAAAGAGACCCTTTCTTTTCTTTTCAGAGATTTTTGTGGCTTTCTGTTGCATAGCCTATATGTGGGATTCTGAAAGAATAACAAAATGTCCGAATTTCTTCCCCATTTCATATTACCCTGCTTTTTTTCCATCATCAATGCGAGTAGATAAATAGGTACCATCTTGGTGGGAAGGTAAACAGCGTTCCGTGTCTAAATCACACTGGCCATGTGACCACGGAAAGATTGTCTTTGGACAAACGCTGGCTCTATGGCTTGAAGAGCGGGATGAGCGCCGCCCCCTAGAGTCGGACACAACTGGACAAAAATTGTCAAGGGGAACCTTTACCTTTTACCTTTATTCCCCACCTCATTTCCTTTATTGTTGTTTGATGTTCCTGGTTGCCTGCCTTTACCTGGTGGACTACTGCCTATACTGCTGGACCAAAGCTATCAAAGTGAAAGGAGGAAGGGTTTTCCCCTCAATCCTCCTATTTTAGGGTATAGGCCGAATAAATATGAACTTTGTAGAAGACATGGGCACGAACCACCAGTTCGTTGGTTCATGCCGATTTGTCCTTTAGATCAGTGGTCCCCAACCTTGGGCCTCCAGATGTTCTTGGACTTCAACTCCCAGAAATCCTGGCCAGCAGAGGTGGTGGTGAAGGCTTCTGGGAGTTGTAGTCTAAGAACATCTGGAGGCCCAAGGTTAGGGACCACTACTTTAAATAAACAGGTGTTTGGCACGTCCTAGCCTGGCCTCCTCTGGCAGACACCCACTAAAGGGCAGTATGCAGAGGAGGCAGGGCAGGGAAGCTGAGATGTTGCCTCTGACTGGGAGCCTGACACAGGTGACGGGGCTGGGAAGCATCGAAAACCTGTTCATGATCCGGAGGATGAACCGGCACAAACTGCCAAACCAGTCGTTTGTCTCCATTTCTTCTTTACAGTACGGTTAATGCCTGGATTGATCCGTGGATGATTTTTCTTTCTTAGGCACTGTTGCTGTTGTCCACATTTGGAGCGATTGATTGTCTGTTGCCCTTCCCCTGCTTTTTGGGGGACTAGTTTTGAATGTTCTGTAGGTCTTCATTGGGTCTAGCACTAGAAACACAAATGAAAAACCCAAATGAAAGAAGCACCAAAAATTCTGTTTTTTTCCCCAGGTTTACCAAAAGGATCTTTTACCTGGAAAAAACCCAAAACCGAAAGAGGAGCCCCCCCTCCAAAAGACCCCCCCCCCGAATGAAAGAAAGACTGAAGGTTTTCCTCTGTTCACCGACAGTAAGAAGCAGAGATGGACCCACTAAACCAGATTCTCAGTTCTCTGGATCACCATCTCCTTTTTTTTTTTTGCTACCAGTCACATGACAGCCACTAAAATAATGCAACTTTTGTAGGACTTAAAAAAAATACAGATAAACTTCCTAAACAGTTCAGAACCTCATATATTTTCCTGTGGAACTGCACTTTTTCTTAACCCGAGTTTCACATTTTACAAATCCTCCCAAGTTTAATAGCATAAAAAAAAAACTGGTCGGAGACGCCAGAGCAGCAGGGAAGACGGGCTTGTAGGTTTACAATAGATACTTTATTTATTATGATTGTATTCTTCTTTCATTCTGTGTGTAGGACCTCTAAAAGCATGTGGTTTCCTGTTGTTGGAAAAAAGGATGCTGCACTCAGCGAAGCCTGAATTTGATCCAACAGGGCATTTATTAGGGTCTTATGAATGCCCACTGCATATTAACTCTGGCAGCATTCCGCTAACCTCAGCCATACTTAAATGCATTGTCTCGATTTGACACCGACCTGCTACGGGACCCTGCACAACTCACTCTGTGTGGGTTTTTTTCCCCCATTCTTTCCTTTTGTCTGTTCTTCCTACCACCCTTTCCCGCTTCAGCAGAGGGCCTTCTGGGGGTTAATGAGATTTCATTCAGATGGCACATGGAAGCCACAAACTGCCCTATAAACTGAAGTGCTTATATTATTATCACAGCCCGTATGGAACACAGCATAGCTGCCCAGGCAAAATGACAGTGACGGGAAGCAGGGGGGCAGCAGCAATAACGGCGAAGGGGCAGAAAAAGCTGAGAAGAATTTTAAAAAATATATTCATCTGCACATTGACTGTCCCAGGAGATGAGTCTCCCTGGAGTTAGAGAGGCGGCTGGATTAGAAAGCATCTTGCGTTGAAATGCATGCTGAGTGAGTGGGAAATGCTTCTATCAAAACAACAGCCAGCGTCAGCGTCACGCTCACCGAGACTATTTGCATGCGAGGATCATAAACACCTAGAATAACATCACAAGGACTCAGGGTATCTCAGGATATGCCTGGAAGACCAACGGCAGATATGATAGCAGTTTTCAAAGACTTGAAAGGTAGTCCTACAGAGGAGGGGCAACATCTGCTCTCAATCCTCCCAGAGTGCAGGACACGTAAGAATGGGCTCAAGCTACAGGAAGCCAGATTTAGGTTGAATATTAGGAAAAACATCTTAACTCTTAGAGCAGTACAACAATGGGAAAATGTCTTAATTGCTAGAGCAGTATGACAACGATGAGCGCTCTGACGCTGGAGGCATTCAAGAGAAAATTGGACAACCGTCTGTCAGATCTGCTTTGATCTGAATTCCTGGCTGAACTGAGCATGGAGTTGGACTTGATGGCCTTGTGGGAACCTTCCAACTCAATTATTCTATGATTCTATATAGCTCTTAAGGATGGCAACTTTAGCAGGCCCAGGGATTGAGATTGGAGCCTGCCCAGGATTACATCTCTGCTGAAAATGTGATTCCCCTCCCCAACATGATGTGTTCACCGAACGGAGCAGCCAAAGGAAAATACCCTGAATCTCGGAGACTCTGATGCAGTCCAAAAGCAGGAAATGTATCTTTCAAATCCCTAAGACTTGAACTGCTAAGGTCACCGCATTTGATTCCTACTACAGTCACCCCAGGAAAGCTGCCTGGATTTTAAACCTTTGGTAATCCTTCACCATCAAAGCTGCAGACAAGGTCCACATGCAGGCGAAAATCTAATTTCCAGTTCTCTCCACCCTGAAGGGAGTTCTGCAAAGCAAGTAGATGTTACATTAATTCATTGGTGGGAGAGGCAAGCTTCATCATCACAGAATTACAGAGTTAGAAGAGACACTATAGATCAGCGGTCCCCAACCTTTTTCGGACCGTGGATTGGTTGGGGAGTGCAGCCTCCATGTGTGGGGGGTGGAGGCACCTCCACACTCACAGGTGGGCATATCACGCTCATCGGTGGGTGTGTCATTCCTGCAGAGGGACATATCGTGCTTTGTGGAGGGGAGTGTCATGCTGGTGTGCATGCGCACAAGCGCAACACACCCACCCGTGAGCACAACACGCCCACCATGCATGTATGTGGGGAACCAGAAATCCATGTCCGCGGCCCAATTCAAGGAAGCCCATAGACTGGCACTGGGCCGCGGACCGGGGGTTGGGGACCCCTACTAGAGATCATCCAGTCCAGCCCCTCTCAAGGAGGCCCAGAGAACTGGAACTGAACTCCCAACCTCTGGTTGCACAACCAAATACCTAAACCACTGAGCTGTCCATTGGTTCATGCCATAGGTCTTCGACAGTGACATGATTTGAGTGAAGGACATGTGAACTCTCTATATTCTGGGTTATTTTAGGGTTATGACATTTCTTTGTGTACATCAGTCTCTTGAGAGTAAGATTTCCTGCCTACACCTGACCTGGCTTGGCCACTTGTGCAAGATCGGTTAAAATAAAATAGTTGGGACACAAATTTAGGGACATCTATTCAGAAGTAAACCATCCTCTGTTGAAATAGGAGTGGGATCCTGGCTTTCCCAGTGCCTCACCAAGATTCGGTGGGCGACGCGAGGTTTTCGGCCTCAAGCCACACCACTTAAGGAGTACACCTTTATATTATTTGCAACTCAGCACAGGCCCATTATCCGAACACAGAGAGATCAACAAGAAAGTGGAGTCTTTAAACGAAAAGAATCCCTAAAGCGGGATCATTTGTCAATAACGCACAACGACGCCAACCAGAAGCACCAGGAAGATAAATCTCACTCATAATTCCATGCTTGGTTTCTGTTTTGTTTAACGGCCTCGTTATCATTAGCATCATGTGCCACAAATTGCGGTGCAGTTTTTGCCAGCCTCCTGAAAAATAGGAACAAGAAAGAGGAGGGAGAGAGAGAGAGAGAGGAACATTTCATCTTGTAGGAGAAAGGTGGCTGAGGGGTAACATGGCAAAAGATCCCCCACACCTGAATCGTTGTGCTAAAACTCAGCTCTGGACCACATAGCTTGGAAATAATGCAATTCCTGTAATGGGTTACTTTTCAGGGGAATGAGAACAGAAAAACTTTACTTTTTGTCAAATATAATATGCCGGGTAACATTGTTCAGTAGTTCCATGCAATATTTATTTGTCCCCATTATGGGGTGTGTGAAAAAGATTGAGGGCCTTTGGAGTGGATCAACACCACCCCAAATTTAGACCACGTTTTTCCTTTCTAAGATACCACCACCACCCGTTTCAAAAGGGGAGAAACAGGGGTGGCGCGATATGAAATGCCATGAGACACACAAACAAGATCTGGGTGATCGCTCTTGGTTCCTCTCCCAAAGGGATTCAAACTCATGACCCTGGGTTCCTCTACACCAACCCATTAAATTATATCAGCTCAACAGCTGGGGGCAGGATTGTAATCGAGGCAAATTATTTGCGCCCCTCTGCCTCCACCTGCTTCTGACCCCATCACAGCCAGGTTGCGGATCAGGTAGTTCAGGTTGCCCTCCACACTCCCGAGAGAGCGGGCTGCACCCATCAGAAGCCAAGCCGCAGCGGACTATTTGTCACAAGAGCGTTTGTTCATTGGGTTGCCATAAGCTAACCCGCCAGCAACTGGCAGACATGTTTGCAGAGGAAAAGGGAACAACGAAGGAGATTAAATAATGGAGGATGCCACCATTTCTTAAGTGACTTCCCACTCCGTACCAGAGGTTACTTTCCGTTCTTAAAATCAGAAAACGTGCGCCTATTTCTTCTTCCTAAAGTGCGGTTTGGACTCCATAGTTCCTGCAGACGGACCTTGGTCCTCACTGTCCAGCCTACGGGGCCATCCGAATCCCTTGAGATCCGCATGCCGGATTGTAACTGATCTCAGTCAGAGTTGGACGTGTAACCTCTGCCTGCTTTTTAGGTGGCTGCTTTTTAGGGATGAGGGAGACCAGGAGCTGCATTGAAGAAAACGGTCCTTGCAAGAAGGCAGATGCACCCGCAGCAACACGGACCACCTCATTCCATCAGCTCGAAGAGACTCGGAAGCAAATCGATGAAGTGAAGGACAGCACTTGAGCTAATTCCTGGAGACAAGGGACAATCAAGAGCAGTATGTAGCGCTCTGTCCCCCGAGGGGAAGGAAGGGACAGCTGGAAGTTCAGAACAGACATTGCCACCCACCCACCCCGCATCCTGCAACCTGACCTTTTCCTCGCTGGAGACAATGCTGTGTTGCCACTGACACAGATCACATCCTGGAG
Organism: Pogona vitticeps; assembly: GCF_051106095.1. Lineage (NCBI taxonomy): Eukaryota > Metazoa > Chordata > Lepidosauria > Squamata > Agamidae > Pogona > Pogona vitticeps. The sequence continues at coordinate 4,121,905 of NC_135794.1, read as the reverse complement.
GCGAACCAGGAGCCTTAAGCAGATGTTTTCCACTAGGGTGGTCCTGCAGGGCGCAGGAAGTGCTTTGCATCGCATGGTGGTTAGATGTTTGGACTTCTTGAGTGCAGAATCTTCATCAGAGATGATTGCAGATCGATGCTTTGGCATCCGGACACCCGATATAGAAACACGGACACTTCCTGATTGGTGGGAATTGTGGTGTGATCTGGCCCCTATCCACAGCTTCACGAATGCAGATGCAACCCTCATGGGATCTGAAGGGAAATGATTTCATTTCCCTCAGCCATATATTTTCCTTGTTGCAGCCCAGGATATTATGAGGTGGCCAGGTCTTAAAGAACAATCAAGACCTGTTAACTTTGCAAAAGTTCTGTTCTTGACAGAACCACAAGAATGGGTTTCTTGACAAGGATCAACCCAGCTTGCTATGTCTTCGGTGTGAAGCTTTTGCGCCTTTCAAAAGTGTCGCTGGACCACTGCGACTGCATTTTTTTGTAGCTGGCAGTAAGGGAATTCCCTGATTTGCTGTTCTTTCTTGAATCTCTTTCCCCCACATCCTAGAGAAAGGGGCAAATGGAAGCCCATAAAACTGGCGTCCACTTCTTTTCCTGCAGAAGAACAAACATTCTGGAGATTGGATTCTTTAGTGTTCGCTAGTGGGCAATAGCAAATTACGAACATGATTTCTATCATATCAGAAATGGGTTATTTACTGCTTGCTTCCCGAACAAGCCCCTGCGAGGGGGGGGAGAAATGTTAGGACATAAAACAAACCATAAGAATTTCCACTCAACCTCCCTTTTGTTATTCTACCCACAACAAACATATCTTTATTTCGTCTGTACGCCTCACCAGTATCTTTTCTTTTCTCTTTTAAGAAAAGGGACTCATGCGTGCTTGTACATTGTCAGTGACACCACTAATCATTCTGAAAGTGGATGGAATTAGACGAAGGTCAAAGGATGGGAAAAAAGAAGATATCCTCCCCCCCAAATACTGCAGACTCCCTATAAATCAACTTGCTCTATTATTAGTGGTGCCAGGGAAGCGTACAAACAGCCTGGAATTTTCATCAGAGATAAATGTTGTGGATTTTTTATTTTTATTTTTTACTATAAACCCCATAATTTTCCTTTCTGGGAGTTCCATGTGTGGGACCCAGACTTTGCAGGCCCCTAAATTGTGCTCGCCTGGAGGGAAAGCCTAGCTTCCTGTTTCCGGGCCTTGGGTAGGCCTAACTTCCTGTGTGAAAAGGAAGCAGCCCCAGTGGCTTCTGGGAAGGCTCCCTTTCTGGAAGCCTTGAGGAGCCAATCAACCCACACTTTTATTTCCTTATTTATTTTAATGGGCAGGACTGTTCTCAGTTCAACCAATCATATAAAATCTAATTATAATTAAGTAGAAGGAGAAGATGGAGAAAGAAACAATTTATCGACCTTATTTATTTTTATGTTTATTGTTAAATCCAGCCGGTTGTGTGTGCCCACATTTCAAACTATGTTCACCCCTTCAGGGAAAGCAGATATTTCAACCTCAAACAAATCAAAATAATACACGATAAATGTAGATTCATTGCGACTCCTTTCCCTTGCAAATGGTTCTGAGCATTGGCGGCAACAATGTGTTTGATCACTATAATATTTTAAACATTTGCCAGTAACTTCCTACAAATCGCTTCACAGGGAAAATAGTCATCTGCCAGTCCAGACAAAGTACAGGCGGAGCATGTGTTTGGCTCTTCTAGGTACCACATCAATTTAGAGACCCGTCATCATGTATTTGGAAAGAGGATGATTTTTTTTATAAAGAGGATTTCCTGCATTCCCAAACTGCTGCATTGTACTGGTGATTATTGCTTCTCTGTTCTTAATGAATCAGCAGCACCTGTAAGTCGTAAAATAGAAATTCAGTCTCCATTCATAAAAGAGAAAAATGCCACTCTCTTAATGCTGAAAAATTCAGGAGTCTCATTAATAGCTTTATTTTTGGCAAACTAAAATATTCTCCCCGCCCAAAATGTTCAGCTGGTTATTGGTATTTGCTGTCAAGTTGCTTTTGACTCAAAACAACTTTAAGAAAGGATACCAATAAACTGGAGCTGGTTCAGAGGAGGGCAACCAGGATGATCAGCGGGGGCCAGAAACCAATCCCTAGGAAGAAAGACCCAAAGAATTTGGCATGTTTAGCCTCGAGAGAAGAAGATTGGGGGGCCACTTTTCAAATACTTGAAAGGCAGTCCTACAGAGGAGGGGCAGGATCTGTTCTTCATCAAGTTAAAGGAAGCCAGATTTCAGTTGAATATCGGGAAAAACTTCCTGTTAGAGCAGCACGACAATGGAACCCATGACCTCGGGAGGTCGCGAATGCTCCAACGCTGAAGGCATTCGAGAAAAAAAATGGAGAACCTTCTGTCAGATTTTTAATTTGGATCTCTGCAAATGCAAATGAGCAGGGGGATTGGGTTCGATGACCTCATAAGACCCCTCCAACTTAATTACTCTATGATCCTAAATACAGTGGTGCCTCGCATTACGACGTTAATTCGTTCCAGCGAAATCGCTGTAGAACGAAAACGTCGTAATGCGAAATTTAAAAGCCCATAGAAACGCATTAAAACCCGATTAATGCGTTCCTAGGGGCTTGAAACTCACCGTCCAGTGAAGATCCTCCATAGTGCAGCCATTTTCGCTGCCTGTGCAGCGAGGAATCCGTCCCAGAAAAGAGCAGGGAGCCATGTTTCTTACCCGGCGGACATTTTGAAACCGCCGATCAGCTGTCCGAAAATCATCGCTTTGCGAGAATTGGTTTCCGAAGCAGGGAACCAATCATCGCAAAGCAAAATTCCCCCATAAGAAAAATCATTTTGCGATCGCTTTTGCGATCACAAAACCTTCAACGTAAAGCGATTTCGTCGTAAAATGGAGCGTTCGTAATGCGAGGCACCATTGTAAATAAATTGCACATTTTCCGCCCAGGAAATAGGGTACATTTTCTAATAAAATGCCCTCTGAATGCTGATTTGAGGGATCACTATCTCAACCATTAGGATCAGGAACATATTTGCTAGCTGCCACAGACTATATCCTATATGATTGCCAAATTCAATAAACAGGTTATGGAAAGACAGAATATATTGCCTTTTTCACAATCTCTGCATGCTAATCTTGATGCTTGATCCTTGTCTGAGAATTATTATATTCTTTTATTCTCTTACGTGTATGTTAAATGTTAACCTTTTAAGAGTGGTATTAGTGTCTGTTGTCTGACTGGCTATGGATCAGTCATTAAGTAAGTCAATATTGCTGATTTAGGATAACCTGTAAACTACTATTTAAGTACAGGTGGTTAGTGAGGCGTGAGGTATAATTACGTAACATTCTGAGACAGTAAATATTCTCTTTTAAAAAATCTTTTAAAAAAGGAACAGGAAGAAAATCATCAAATTGGTATGGAGGAATGGTACAAAGACATGTGGAATATGGCTATTAACCATAAATCAATGTGTGAAATAAAGATTAGAAAAGAAATATTGAATATAAATGATCTCAAAGACATATAGAACCTATTTTTATACATGTCTTTGAGAAACGTGATGGTTATACCCCTGGAGAGGAATCGATATATTTCTGGAGAGGAACAGAGCATGTATTAAATATAAAGGGGGAAAATTACTAATTTAGTCACGAGGGTGGAAGGGAGCCCAGGAAAACATACGTCTTGTGCATGTCGTGTTTTGATTTAAATTGCTTTCTTTTTGAGTTTATTTTATTTGAATCTTGAGTGTGTGTTATCTTTTTAGTTCTTAGATGATTGTGCGTTCTTAATTATAAAAGTGATTTTAAAAATTAAAGAAATTGTTCCCTTACCTGCTTGCACATTGGTGACAACTGTAAAGTGTGCTATCAATAAACCGTAAGCTTCTATGCTATCATAACAGGTCTTATGTGTTTTTTGATGCTGAGCCATGAATCCAAGATAAATTTCCTGGTAGCAGTGGGACCCGAAACGGGAGTTGGGGGTGGGTGTGGAAAAATCATCCTTAGTGCATGCCAAGCTTCCGCAGCACGATAACCACCATAGCAATAATCTGAGATTATGCCGAGCTGGAAGGGACCCTAAAGATCATCCACTCCAGCCTCCATCAAGGAGACCCAGTGGGGATTCCAACTCCCAACTGTTACTTAAACCACTGAGCTATCCAACAGTTAGTTCATGCTTCTCTTCTCAATACCTAAAATGGCTTTTTTAAAACAGCTTTTAAAAAAAATGCCAGAGATTGACTATCCAAGCAGTCTTGGAGGTTATTAAGGGGTCCTCGACAGCGCCACAATAAATCAGAAGATGGCAGCCGGAGGTTTGTCCTTCATGCCTTTCTACCCTCTCCGGCTTCACTCAGGTCCTCCCCTACTCCCTGGTGACATCCACGGGAGACGAAGTAGAGGCAGGGAAAAGCACCCATTCAGGAAAAGACGCTTAATGACTTGATTCATTTCTCTACCTGTGCCTTGGCCCTTTGTGCGTGTGTGCGGAGAGAACTCCGTTCCTTGCTTCAGGGCTGGGGTTCTGGATCCCATTTTGAGGGGGGCTCCAGAACCCACAGCATCCCCAGGCAAGCACGGCTGCTGAACGAGCTGTGTGAACTGCGCTTAAAAAGGTAACTTTTCAGAGCTTGGCATGCTTCCCACCAGGAGGAGTCCTGGGACCACCCTGGCTTCCAAATAATCGTGTTAAGGGTTGGGCCGCAGGTGGGCATCAGGTGCTCCTGAGAAAGAAAGCCTAGCAATGGTGCGGTGGGGGGGGCAGGGGCTAATCGGCCCCCATCGGTGGGATTCGCGCAGGGACAAGGGTGTCATCTCCCACCTGGATTTCCTGACCTCTCTGAGCCTAACTGCATTCCCCACAGTAGCTGGAAGAAACCTGGATTTTTCAGTGACAGCGTTTCATTTGGGAATAGCTCCGTCTCAACCCGGAAATTAAGAGCCATTAGCTTTGCAAAAGCCTCGCTCCTGGCCGTTGAGACGTGCCACTTCCAATTTGCGAAGCTGCTCAATCTGTTCCGGGTTTTCATCTGTACTTTATGACGTTAAACCCTAACCTCAAAATCGGTTCAACACCTTGGAAAACCTATTTCCTCCGAACAAGCTGAACAACCCCTGTCAAATTCGGACCAAAACCTGCCGCAGATTCACAGTTCCCATGGCGTTGGCCTCCCCAGCCTCCCCGAGGGGATCCAGTAAAGATTTCAGGATTAGCTGTACATCTGGGTAGAGAGGGCGGCATAGAAATTAAATAAATAAATAAATAAATAAATAAATAAATAAATAAATAAATAAATAAATAAATAAATAAATAAATAAATAAATATTTTGTGTGTGTGTGTGTGTGTGTGTGTGTGTGTGTGTACCCTTATATATATATTCTCACTCCCGTCAACCCTTATATATAAGGGGTGACGGGCGTGAGAACAGGGAGATTCTGTCATGCTTTTCACAGTGACGGTTGCATAGCTGGCTCTCTTAAAGAAGCAAGAAAGTATACCTGTTCTTGTTGATGTGCTTCCCGAATTTTTACTGGTTGGTCTTTTGGGGTGTTTGATGATGACCCTCCTTGGGTCCTGAAAAAGATGATTTGAAAAAGTTTGTTTAGAGAAGAGATGAATGGCTAATGCAAAGATTCCCTCTTCAGGGAAAATGTTTCAAGTTTGATGAGGATTACGCACTTCCGTACAACACCGGCTGCTTCAGCGCTCAAGCCAGCCTAATGACACAATTGGTGTACAGTCTTTTACACTGTGATTTGAGCTATCCATCAGTGTATTCGCGAAGGCTTTCCCAGCCGGGATCTGATGGTTGTTGTGGGCTTTTCAGGCTCTTTGGCCGTGTTCTGAAGTTTGTTCTTCCTGACGTTTCGCCAGTCTCTGTGGCCGGCATCTTTGGAGGACAGCACTCTGTGCTCTGGTGCAGTTTGTTTGGGAGCTGAGTATTTACGGCAGTGAGATCAGCTCAATCAGAGGTCCATCAAAACACACTGATCACCATAATCACCCATCTCCTGAAAAGGGCAAAAGCTGATCTCACAGCCATAAATACTCCGCTCCCAAGCCAACTGCACCAGAGCACAGAGTGCTGTCGTCTGAAGATGCCGGCCACAGAGACTCAGGTGTTTTTGGACTGCAACTCCCAGAAGCCTTTGCTACCAGCTGTGCTGGCTGGGGTTCCTGGGAGTTGCAATCCAAAAACACCTTGATCACTCAAGGGTGGGAACCACTGATTCAGAAAACCTCATGAACTGCCCTGAATGCTCACCCTATCATGAACAAGCTCAGTTTGCTTTGGTTTTGATCACTGAGACATGCCAAAGGTTCACACAGGGGAAAAAAAACATGCATGAAGTTCAGCATCGACCAACCTCCAGAGTTCTGGGGCATCACTTACGCCCATCTTTTAATTGTGGAGATGGGCACTCACTCCCATGATCCTCAACCCTCAATTTTGTTTCCCCCCCCCAAAAAATAGTCATTTATTTTAAAAAGTTCCCATTCCCTCTAATGGCCTGCAATATCCTATAACTTACATTATAATTTATCAGAAAGTAAGCAGACACAACCAGATCACACATTAAAAAGAAGCATCCCCTCTTAACATCGCATCAGCAGTTCGCCAAATTGCTGCAGGCCAGGGGGTTCCTGACTCGATCAGGAGCCTGGCCTTTAATGCTGATCTTCCCTCCTGGAACTTGAGCCAAACATCCTGGAGAGTGAAGTCAAGTGGGCCTTAGAAAGCCTGGCTAGCAACAAGGCCAGCGGAGATGATGGCATTCCAGTGGAACTATTTAAAATCTTAAAAGATGATGCTGTTAAGGTGCTACACTCAATATGCCAGCAAGTTTGGAAAACTCAACGGTGGCCAGAGGACTGGAAACGATCAGTCTACATCCCAATCCCAAAGAAAGGCAGTGCCAAAGAATGCTCCAACTACCGGACAATTGCACTCATCTCACACGCTAGCAAGGTTATGCTCAAAATCCTCCAAGGTAGGCTTCAGCAGTATGTGAACCAAGAACTCCCAGAAGTACAAGCTGGATTTCGAAGGGGCAGAGGAACTAGGGACCAAATTGCTAACATGCGCTGGATTATGGAGAAAGCCAGAGAGTTCCAGAAAAATATCTACTTCTGCTTCATTGACTATGCAAAAGCCTTTGACTGTGTGGACCAGAGCAAACTATGGCAAGTCCTAAAAGAAATGGGAGTGCCTGACCACCTTATCTATCTCCTGAGAAAACTATATGTGGGACAGGAAGCAACAGTTAGAACTGGATATGGAAACACTGATTGGTTCAAAATTGGGAAAGCAGTACGACAAGGCTGTATATTGTCCCCCTGCTTATTCAACTTATATGCAGAATACATCATGCGGAAGGCTGGACTGGAGGAATCCCAAGCCGGAATTAAGATTGCCGGAAGAAATATAAACGACCTCCGATATGCAGATGATACCAATCTGATGGCAGAAAGTGAGGAGGAATTAAGGAACCTTGTAATGAGGGTGAAAGAGGAGAGTGTAAAAAATGGTCTGAAGCTGAACATCAAAAAAACTAAGACCATGGCCACTGGTCCCATCACCTCCTGGGAAATAGAAGGGGAAGATATGGAGGCAGTGACAGATTTTACTTTCTTGGGCTCCATGATCACTGCAGATGGAGACAGCAGCCACGAAATTAAAAGACGCCTGCTTCTTGGGAGGAAAGCGATGACAAACCTGGACAGCATCTTAAAATGCAGAGACATCACCTTGCCAACAAAATTCCGAATAGTCAAAGCTATGGTTTTTCCTGTTGTGATGTATGGATGTGAGAGCTGGACTATAAAGAAGGCTGACTGCTGAAGAATTGATGCTTTTGAATTGTGGTGCTGGAGGAGGCTCTTGAGAGTCCCCTGGACTGCAAGGAGATCAGACCTATCCATTCTAAAGGAAACCAAGCCTGAGTGCTCACTGGAAGGACAGATCCTGAAGCTGAGGCTCCAGTACTTTGGCCATCTCATGAGAAGAGAAGACTCCCTGGAAAAGACCCTGATGTTGGGAAAGTGTGACGGCAAGAGGAGAAGGGGATGACCGAGGACGAGATGGTTGGACGATGTCATCAAAGCGACCAGCATGAATTTGACACAACTCCGGGAGGCCGTGGAAGACAGGAGGGCCTGGCGTGCTCTGGTCCATGGGGTCACGAAGAGTTGGACACGACTAAACGACGACGACAATCCCTCCTGGAGCTACGCTGCGTGTGTGTGTGCGCGCGCACACACACACACACAAACACACACACACACACACGTACCTGGATGTTTAGGACAAACGGTTCCTGCTGCATAGGAGGAGGAAGGTGAGGTGGGGCGGTTTGGGATGGTCCTGCTACTGATTCGCTAGTCTCACTGCAAATACAGCTACAGAATAAACAGTAAAAATACTTTGATATTCTGTCCCCTCTTGTTCTATCTCTTGCAAAATCTTGCCTTTGTCCGTTATTGTTTCTTCTAGTTGTTCCAGACCGCCTTCCCTCTTTCGAGGCCATGATCTAAAGGTCTGGGCTAGGCCAGGTGTTTATATAGTTGATGAAACGTGACATCACAAAGTATTGTTACCCAGTGTTGCTAAGCAAAATCAGTGTCATAGTTATTTTCAGGGGATTTTTAAAAACTGTACATCAATCTACGTTTATTCAAATAAAGTCCTGTCATCATCTTCTGGTTGCTACACAATGGTGGAGGGCAGGGTTTCACTTAACTGGGGCTTATTTTGGGGGTTGGGCTCCTATTATGAGCATCCTGAAAAATCATACTAGGTTAGGTCTTCTTCTTGAGGGGGACCCCAACCCAAAGCATCTAATGGCCTGCAATATCCTGCCTGTTGTAAGCCATTTCTATGGAAAGAAAGCAAGAATAGTCATAGGTTCCCCCCTCACCACCTTGTGAACTGAATACCATGTTGATATAGGCATTGGTATCATCATCTATTATTGCTTTATCGACTAGAGACTCCCTGTTCATCATAAAGAAATCCTCCAGGATCTGCCTCTAGACACAAGGAGATGGGGGTTGATCCTGCTCTCACTATCCTCAGAAATATAAAGTTTCCTCCAAAATAGCACCCTATTCCAGCCATTTTCAACCTTTTTTTGGCCATGACCATAAACACAATATGAAAGAAATAAAGGTCAAATCAGGAGTGTATAAGTCACATAGCAGACTTTATAAATTAGTGTGTGAATAATTGTTTCCAGTCTGCAGCCCCTTTCAAATGTACCAGGACCCCCCACTGAAAATGGCTGCATGTGAGATCATAATCCCCTTGTATTCTACCTCAAATGTAGCGGAAGCACACAAAATTCTTTAAAATTCTGGTGGTTTTTCAAATCACTAAACAGATCTAGTACTTCGGACATATCATGAGAAAACAAGACTCAGTGGACAAGACAATAATGTTAGGGAAAGTGCCAGTCAGTATGAAATGAGGAATGCTTAACATGAGATGGACTGATTAACTAAAGGAAGCCATGGCTTTTAGTTTGCAAGCTCTTAGGTGAGCTGTTAGTGACAGAACCACTTGGAGGTCATTAATTCATGATTTTTCAGAGTAGTCATGTTTGTCTATGTACACAGTATCAGACCAAAAAGGAAAAAAATAGTGGCACTTTTAAAATTAATTGCAAAATATAGCAATATCAAATATAAATATAAGCAGGACACATCCTAATAATGGGCTCAAGCTACAGGAACTCCACCAAGAATTTCTTATTCCTTATGGCCTAAGAACCATCCGTTTGTGTTTGCTCCGCTCCGTCCATTGTCTCTTTAGCTCCTGCACATTCCCTGGGGGATCCTTCTTTATAACAGGCGTCCTTTGTGTTCCTTGGCTGAAAGGTCACTCCGTTCCATTTTATTTGCATATGACTGCGCATGGTTGCACCCAAGATGGAAAGAGAGAGAGATGGAAGAGGGAGAGGGGGCCAAATAAAGCAAGGGAATGTGAGGAAGAAATTCCTAATGGACCCGAGGGGCTGGTTGCTGGAGAAGACTCAAGATCTCTTTCTGTGCAGCATCCTTTCTCCTCCTGTGGCCAACCCGTCATTCCGAAGGGAAGCTCACAAGAAGGGCATGATGGCCCTCGGCTTCTTCTGAATGGTGGTCTCCTCATACCCAGCAATGGGTGTGGGCTAAAGACATAAAAAGCATCCAAGCGGGCGCAGAAAGGGAATGCCAAGCCGCTGATTGAGGTGTAGGGTTGACTGTTGGACAGGATTTCCGGAGACTTTGATAAAGAGGGACAAAAGGCAGGTCCTTGTGGTGTCATGTGGGATGGGGCCCACCTTTGAGGACAGAAAGGCTGGACCCTTCAACAACTATTACAACGCCATGGGTATAAGTGTGAGAGTGATCGACCAGCAATGAATAGACTCTACTGTGAATTCAGAGGCCAGCAGGTGAGTTGCATCAGCAGGAGCTGTGGAGCATGGGTTCCCAGCTTTAGGACCCCAGATATTCTTAGACTGCAACTCCCAGAAGCCTTCACCACAAGCTGAGCTGGCCAGGATTTCTGGGAGTTGTAGTCCAAGAACACCTATGGAGCCAAGAGCATGCAAGATAATAAAAGACACAAGAGTACTTCTGAGCATGTCTGAATGTTATGCCTTGAACCAATCCCAGCCCATAGACTTCCTGAACACCCATAATCCATAAGACTTCCTGAAGACCCATAAGTCTTACAGGTTTGGATCTTTGGATTCCAGATCCAAAGAATCATCTTTGGATTCTAGATCCAAAGCCTGAAACATGACTATCTTTAGTTGCGTGGCAACCCAACATCTAGACCTTGACCAACGAAGGTGGGTTGAGGAAGATCCTCTTTTTGGGCTCCTATTCAGAAACCAATGTCATTTCTGTACAGGAGTAACCCCAGGGCACCAGCCTTTGATTCAGGATCTCTCTCTCTCTCTCTCTCTCTCTCTGGAAGATAGAAAGAAAGGAAACAACTGCCAGCAGTGATGGGAAAGATTGGCACCTCTTGACATGCTTTAGCAGGCCCTGGAGGGGAAGACGGCCGCCTTCAGAACCGCCAGCACCCTGACAGCTATTAGACGCACGCTCCATGTCAGCCTCCTCTTGTGCCCAGCTGTCGGCTGCCTTAAAGGAATCATTTAAGCGATATTTGTTTTTTTCTGCTTTGGTGAGCTTGCTTTCCTTTCTTCACTTTGGCGCTTTTGGCCATTACTCCATCCGGCCGTACCCCATCTGGCTCCTTTTCGCAGCCACAGGTGGATTCCAGAAGGGGGAAAAAATCTGGGATTTTCCTCTCTGTGTCTGCCTCTCGGTGAGTCTGCGTGTATGCACGTTCGGTCTACCCGCACACCCCACAGCAAAATGGCAGAGATTTCTAGAGGGGCTGCTGTGTTGTTCTGTCATCTCTTGGGGCAAAAACATCAATACAAACACGTCTTGTTTGCCAGCAGCTTTTAGAGATTGTCTCTCATTTTTTTTCAGAGGCAACATTACAGATCTAAAGAAGGGGACTACAGACTGTGATTAGAGAAAATAAATCTTCTTACTTCTAAAAGTGCTGTGGGATTCTTTGCTGTTCATCTTCTCTCCCCAAACTGGGATGTTTCCCTTTGATGTGGTGCTGACCAATCAAACCAGAGGACAGGTGTACTACGTGTTTAGAAGGAGTGCTCCCTTAAAAGGTCACAGAAGTCTGTTTGTCATAGCGCATGCTTTTCCTTATCTCCGCATCTTTCCTTTAGCCTGCTTTGCTTTATGATTGGTCATGGTTAGATAAACATATATTTATTTGGCAACTCTAATTGCTGGTGCTTCTTTCTGAGGAACTACTATTGCAGAAGGAGTGGGTTTATCATACAGAATATGTACTCTCTTAATATCTAGCTTGGAGATGCTTTGAAGTACAGTAGGATCCTCTTATCCACAGGATCTGTATCCACTGATTCACTTATCCACAGTTTAAAAATACTAAAAATATTAAAAGAAAAATGCTAGAAATACATATTTCTAAGGATGAAGTTACCAGGGGTGGCCACTACAGGGAGCCAAAGACCACGCTATATGTAGCATTTCATGTTAAAATGGTGTTCCCTATAATCTGCATTTTTTTCAGGCTCAGGAAGAGGGCTTGAAGCTGCTCCCCTGCAGATACACTGTGGGTTTCTAAATCTCAAAATCCCTAGTTCTGAAAAACGTATGGACTAGTGAACTCTCAAGTCCCAACACAGAAGCGCAGCTGGATTTTCAGTAATAAAGGTACTGTCCTAGCAAGTATCATAGGAATCGGTGCCTCAAGGTGACATGGTGACCCTCTACTCCTTTCACTCAGAATTCAGCCAGATGTGTTGTTGTTGTTTTTTGCCCTCTCGACCAAGAGCTGCTCCCAAAATTCTCTCATTCAGATTTCTCCTTCAATTTGTAGGTCCCCGGTTGCCTGCCTTTGTCTTATTGTTTTTGCTTCCCAAAGCAGAACCGTAAATATTAGAAAGCCTCTGTTGTGCTGTTTTTAATTTCCAGATTTTGTACAGCTCACTGTGTATCTCTGGCTTTCCACAGTTCCCGATTTACAGTTCATCGGTGCCTTCCTTTTTATACATTACCCACGCGATGGCCTGCGTTTGATCAAAGCGGCGCGTGTGTGTTTTTATTTAAAATGATGTGATTATACACATGACTGCATGGAGATACTTTGCGTGTGTGTTGGGTTTCCGATTTCCTGGCAGCAGCTCATGTGTGCATCCAACAAACAAACAAACAAACAAACCCACTGCAGAAGAATCAATGCAGACGCGATGTTCAGGCCCGGTTTGAGATCTGGGGAAGCAAATGGCTTCTCGGGAAGTGACTGGCTGTTTTGGGTCACGTCAGGTGAAAGGAGGGTGAAAGCAGGACAGAGTCACAAGAGAGCTGGCATAAGATTTCAGGACCTTGGACAGTGCCTCTGTGGCGTGGTGGGGAAAACATTACTGCTAAGAAAAGTGGGACTCAGTAGGAAAAGAGGAAGATCTCACCTGAGATAGACTAGCAAAATACAGGAAGCCACAGCTTTTTGTTCACAAGACCTAAGCATTTTTAAACTGGTTTTTAAGCAGCTGGTATTATTATTATTATTATTATTATTATTATTATTATTATTATTATTATTATTATTATTATTATTATTATTATTATTATTATTATTATTATTATTATTATTATTATTATCGTCATTGTCGGCGTCGGCGTCGACATCGGCGTCGTCGTCGCCATCGCCGTCGTCATCGTCGTCGTCGTCGCCGTCATCTGGTCTCCAACGGAAAAAAAGGAACTTTGTTTCAATATAAGGCAATGGTGGGAAGGATAATGTTGAGTGGCTGGCTGGCAGTTTGTCTCTTGAGTTTGGGACAATTCAACCAACATTACCACTCCTGGTTTTTACTTGGCAGCCCTCATTCTGAAAGGACTATAAACAGCTACGTGTGAGTTTTGAGACACTTGAATTTTTACTACACTATCCAGAGGTAAGTGGTGCCTAGCCTGTTGAGCTAAATGCTAGCCTATGTTTGTGACACTTTTAGTGGTCTAAACAGAGGTATCATCCCCCACTCTCTGCACCTTTGGATTGCACACAAGGACCAGACAGCTTTTTTCCACCCATTCAAAGACTCGCCATAGATCAGAAGCAAGTGGATGGCATATAATGACATAATAATAACTACTCTATAGATGCATGGCTCTGGCGAAACTGAAGCACCACCCTATCCAAGGGCCTTTGGGCCATTAGATGGCAAATTTGTCACAGGCATTAAGGCTTAAGGACGGCGAACGCCATACGCTTCAGCAATTGCTCCATTCCATCAAAGCTATTATGGAACCCGAGGTGAATTAAATCATGACTCCTGGACGTAAATCACATCCTAAGACCTGTAACAGATTGGCAGGGATGGTCACGGCATCGTTCATCCTCCATCATTCGCCCAGATGGGTGTTTTATGGAATGGCTGTCAGGCTGTGTCTGAGCTGTATTTGGGTAAGGCTGTAAACCCTAAGATTTGGGAGTCGGATTGTACATGGCTTGACGGTCAAGCCAAACCCTGCCCTTGGAGGTCCCTGATTCAAACGGTGAGGTGGAACAGCCATGCCTCATGTAGATGCCAGCTTATGTCAAAGTAGGCCCTTTCTTCAGCTGGGTTTCAAAAATAGCAGTGGGAAATTAATTTTATTGGTGTGATAATTAAATGTGATGCGTCTACACAGTGACATGGATGTTTTCGTCGGCTTTGACAGAAAGGGCCATTAGGGGGCAAGAGCGAGCTTTTAGGCCATCTCTCTGAACTTGCGTGTAAATTTACACAACTCTTTAAATCTCTGATGGCTTGTGTTTTTTTTAGCGTCAAGGAGGGCAATTGTGCTTACTTATTGGGGAGAGAGCTGGAGTTTTTACACTACTGGCACACTCAAGATAGCTCAAAACGTTTGAAGACGTTAACTAATTAACAACGTACAGTAATTCTATGTATGTGTGCTCAGAAATAAGTTCCTCAGAGTTCAGTGAAAGACATTTTAAATACCCTCTTACCTCTTTTGCTATGGTTTTGGTTTTTAGGGGGGTTTTTTTGTTTGTTTTCCTTGAGGTACTTTAAAAAGTTCTCATTTTCATTCAAAACTATATTGGCCAATTTTAAATCTTCATATAATGCATCGGAAACTATTGGATCCATCATTCCCGTAACGCTGAAGGGACAAACCTTGATACTTAAGCCCCTTCCATTGCATTGATCTGAATACTTTTTAAAAATTTAGAAACTGCAAACATTGACATTTAAAGGCTTTGTTAAATATTTGTTTTGATATGCACTTTATAAAGAAAAAAAATCACACATTTTTAATTGCTTTTTCCTCAGAACCTAAGAGGATGGCTGGATTAGTTCCGAAGCCTCACAGGCCCAGAATTCGGTTTTCCAGAGAGTCCAACTAGTCATCTGAGAGATCCAGAATCAAGGAAAGAGCAGCTTAACCATTGATAAGGGTTGTTCCCCCGGCTTCCAGTATCTGACATACGAGGTCATAAATACCCCTCATGGACAGAAGCACTGATAGCTTCACAACACATGGCCTTGTCTCATTGCTTTTCAAGAGCGGTTCAAAGAGTGTGGCTTACCTTCCATCTGGCAGAAGCAAATTCTAGTTGAACTGTGCGCTGGGTGAAGGACTTCCATTGAGCCTTCCATTGACCATGCTGGCTGTGAGATTTTGGTGGCTATAGTCCAAAAAACTCCAGATGGTGATAGCAGCCATGAAATTAAAAGATGCCTGCTTCTTGGGAGGAAAGCGATGACAAACCTAGACAGCATCTTAAAAAGCAGAGAGATCACCTTGCCGACAGAGGTCCGCACAGTCAAAGCTATGGTTTTCCCAGTAGCGATGTATGGAAGTGAGAGCTGAACCATAATGAAAGCTGATCGCCAAAGAATGGATGCTTTTGAATTGTGGTGTTGGAGGAGGCTCTTGAGAGTCCCCTGGACTGCAAGGAGAACAAACCTATCAATTCTGAAGGAAATCAACCCTGAGTGCTCACTGGAAGCACAGATCCTGAAGCTGAGGCTCCAATACTTTGGCCATCTCATGAGAAGAGAAGACTCCCTGGAAAAGACCCTGATGTTGGGAAAGAGTGAAGGCAAGAGGAGAAGGGGGACGACAGAGGACGAGATGGATGGACAGTGTCACCGAAGCGACTGACAGAAATTTGACCCAACTGTGGGAGGCAGTGGAAGACAGGAGGGCCTGGCGTGCTCTGGTCCATGGGGTCAAAAAGAGTCGGGCATGACTTAAAAGCTAAACAACAACAAGCCCAAAAAATAGCTTCTATTAGCTCAGCCTTGATTTGTCCCAAATCTCCCACCACTGAGGATAAAAGTGGATTGTAGTTACATGAATCATGTAAGATCCATTCCAGTTTCATGATTTTTCCCCCTCTCCCTTGTCTCTTCCTGCACCTCTGATCATTTAATAGTTTTTTGGTTTTTTTTTAAGAGAGCTATATCGATTCCAGGATGTTTTTAGCCTAGGTCTCTGTGCTGAAATATCCACCAGACATTTTCAAAAAATCCCAGAAACCATGCTATTTTCGAGAGACGCCGCTTCATTTTAATATGGTCACTTCTTTCCAAACATATTGTTTATCTGTTCTTGGAATATTAAAATCCTCAACAATAGTAACTGATCCTTAAGCTCTTTATGAAATCACGCCATACCTGAATGCTAGCTTGTTAGAGATCCGTTTATCCGAAGCCATTTCCTTGATCTCCGATCAGACCTCGCACATGCTAGTAATTGCTAATAATCATTATCAGCACGATTATGATCTCCTTTGTTTCTTAGTTAAAAATTCGGAACAGGCTTTAAAAACACAGCCGGGGGTGGAGAAGAGGGAAAGAATTTCACAGAAGTAGAAGGTCTGGAGTGTTTAATAGGTGCCGATAATATGGACGCCTCTTTCGTCAAAGCGTGTTTTAAATTTCCTTTCCCGCTAATCTGTTTGCCAGCCTCATTAATGAGGAAATTTTCATTTTGGATAATTTATATAAGATGCCTCTGGAACTCTTTTTCTTTCTATAAAAAGCACAGCGCCACAGACGAGAGGGTACAACGGGGAAGTGGGAAGCTTCCAGAAACAGGAAATTTGAGTTGTGGGACTCACTGACACCAGTGACTTGATTCGAACTCAACTCAGGGGTGGGGGTTCAATGTATCACGACTCAGAACCCACTCACTTGCTCCCTTTTTTTCTGGGGGGAAAAAGCTTGTTTTTAATAGGGACTCAGATTTAGGGCTTGGGACTCGGGACCACAAAACTCGCCAACATCCTTGGAATCTTCCAGACAGGGAATAAAGAAATTAAAGCTTGATGCGGAACCCAGATATTAGAAGTTTCTGTGTAAATAAGGGTTTCATTAACAAATTAGGGTCAGTCTTGATAAGATCTATCTTTGGTAAATAGAATCTACCAAAACCTTTACAGCACGAATATGTTGCTCGGAAGCAAGAGGATGCAATAGCTTGGGAAATCCTTCTTCTGGGCCTCAGCGTTCACCTCCTTGAGGAAAGAATGGTTCCTGGTGCCCTTTCACCATCTTTCATTTCGAGAGAAAACCTTTAGTAAACTCTGTCAGAGGGACGGATTACTTATTGCCTGCCTGGTTCCCAACGGGTTCCTCTGTCAACACAAGAACCGTGGACGAGAGATGCATGACCCTCCTGGTGCTTCAAGGGGTCGGAGAATGGAAAAGTGGGGCCAGGGAAGGGAAATGGGGCTATCTCTCTGGAAGCCTCCCAGGAAACCATTAAGGCAAGCCCCAGATTCGATTATCCAACCCCCCCTTGCTCTGACTTTTGCCTACTTCCTGTCATGATAAATAGCTCTCCACCCAGTGATGACTTTGTAATCTCCAGGAAGACAGATGGATTTCTCGAAGGATAGTGAAATTCATCACTGGTGCCTGAACAGGAAGGAAGATGATGGGGGGGGAGAGAGAAGGTAGAAGTGGTGTTTGAAATTTGTCTATTTAGCCACACTCCTCTTCCAGATATACCTCAGGTGGAATCAGGCAGCTGCAAAGGGGTGGGCATGCTTGCATCTCAGCGGGTCTCTTTAAAGCAAGGTCCCCAGATGTTCTTGGACTACAACTCCCAGAAGTCTTCACTTCTGGTTGTGCTGGCCAGGAGTTTTGGGAGTTGTAAGCCAAGACCCAAGCCTTGGAAACACTTCAAAGGGAGCATCTGCTGGGGCAATGGTCCCCAACCTTGGGCCTCCAGATGTTCTTGGATTACAACTCCCAGAAACCTTCACCACCACCTCTGCTGGCTAGGATTTCTGGGAGTTGAAGTCCAAGAACATCTGGAGACCCAACGTTGGGGACCACTGTGCTGGGGAATCGCTCCTTCCCAGCCCCATAAAGTAGAAGCCCTACAGCTGGACCAAGAAGGTCCAGCTTGGGCATAGATCAGTGCTGGGATACAGCCCATTTCCCCATGTGTCACGTGATCACTCGGAAATAGATCACACTGGACCACTCCAGAAGAAGTCCGTGTTGCAGTTCATCTGCTGATGTGATCACACCCAGAGTTACCATTTAGACATATACATGCTGGACAGCCCAATGGTTTAGCCATCTGGCTCCGGAATCAGAGGTTGGGGGTTTGATTCCCCACGGAGCCTCCTTAATATAGGCTGGATGTGATGATCCGTGGGGTCCCTTCCAGCTCTGCAGTTCGAAGACAAATTCTGATGAGCGGAAAAAAGTCGTCGTGTTCCCTTCCACTCTGATTTTAACACCAAGAACTTCCTCCGACTTGCTTTCTCCTTGTCCTTCCCCTACACGTGCTTGTCACCCCCATCTGAACCACCCACCAGATAATTGGGTAGGGTTCATCATGCCCGAAAGAAAGAGGGGGGGGGTCACAATGTCAGTCTGTTTCAGATGATATATTTCAGACAGTCCTGCTATCCCCTTTTCTCTCTTGCCTTGCCCAGGCCTAAAATAGCAAAGCAGATCTGAAAAATGATGATTATTTTTCAGCAGCGCTCGTCCAAGGTTTTCAGCAGAGGGCCATATGTGATGCTAGAAGAATCCCCATCCTTTTTTCTTTTTTTAATCGAGGAGAGAAAGAAAACAGGAATGAGAGACTCAGCTGAAACTAAATCATCAGAACAACAACTTGAAAAGATTGGGTTGCTTTTTTAAAAAAAAGATTAAACAGATGACCATTAAGAAGACAAGCTAAGAAGTTGCTTTATAATGTGTCCATCTAACCCTTTATTGCCAGTTCTAACTAGTAGCAACTGTCTGGGCAGTGATGCATACAAAGGATATGCTCTGCCACTGATCCATCCTCATCCTCTTCATCATCATTACATGCCACCAAGTTGATTTTGTCTTATAGTATCTTTTTCCAGTGTTTTATTAATATAAAGTACCCAGAAATGGTTTCAGATTCCCTTCTTCTTGGGGCAGCTCTGAGATTGTGCAGCTGGCCCAAGGCCACCCAGGCTGGCTCTTCTGCTGGGAGACAAGGTGGGGATTCGAACTCCCAACCTCTGCCTCCACAGCAAGCTATCCAACTCTCTAAGCTATCTAGCCAGCAGCATCCCCGAACCACAGCTCTTCTAAGCCCTGGTAAGAGTACATAGACACATACCTTCTCTTATAAGATTTTTGAATATCTGTATTTTATACATCGTATGAAATTTCCCTTTTTAATGCAGAAACTTCTGTTGTGTTGCATTGCATCGTTTCAGAATTGGATCTACATCAGGGGTTCCCAATCATGGGTCCCTGAGTGTTCTTGGACAACAGTTCTGTGAAATTCTGGTCAGCACAGCTAGTGGTGAAAGTTTCTGGGAGTTTATAATCCAAGACCATCTGAGGACCCAACGCTGGGAACCACTGTTCTATATACAGTGGTGCCTCGCTTAATGAGCGCACCGTTTAACGACAAATCC
Source organism: Pogona vitticeps (assembly GCF_051106095.1). NCBI lineage: Eukaryota > Metazoa > Chordata > Lepidosauria > Squamata > Agamidae > Pogona > Pogona vitticeps. The sequence continues at coordinate 4,102,373 of NC_135794.1, read as the reverse complement.
GCATAGCGATGTCACTTTTGCGATCGCAAAAGCAATTGCATTGCGATGTTTAGATAGGCAAAAACTCGCATTGCGATGATCGGTAAGCGTTTCGCTTACCGATCTTCGCATTGCGATGTTTTTACAACAGCTGATCGGCGGTTCCAAAATGGCCGCCGAGTGCCCAAAATGGCTGCCGCAAGTGTTTTCGCGCCCTGCCCTCGCTTATCAAGGGCGCAAAAATGGCGGCGCTGTGGAGGAACTTCACTGAACGGTGAGTTTGGGCCCCGTAGGAACGCATTAATGCGTTCCTATGGGGTTTTTCAATCCGTTTAGCGATGTTTTTGCATAGCGACGATTAATCCGGAACGGATTAACGTCGCTATGCGGGGCACCACTATAATCCTGAACCATAAAGATGTATCATGTTGACTCAGCATGTATTCTCTCACAAACACCTTCACAGACCCACAATAACACCTACGCCCATCTGCCCATTGACTGAAGCCTTCATGTTCATGGTGTATGTGCACAAATGTCCTCCACCCATGTCCACCAACCACCCTGAATCGGATCTCATCTGATTTGGGAAGCTAAGGAGGGTCAGACCTGGCTTGTCCTTGGATGGGTGACCACCATGGAAGACACAAGACGATCCGACAGGAGGGCGAGGAGCAGACTCCTGCCCGAAACATGGAGAGTTAGTGAGACAAGGCTAGCCGAACTAGTGTTCTGACTCAGAATAAGGCATCTCTCCCAGGTTCCTTTCAGGAAAGAAGGGAAAGAGAATTAGCATGGGTATGCCAACCAGCGGTCGCTCAGTTCCCTGTCAACAAGAAGTGAATTGTGTGGCTCAGAGCTTTCTTGGAATGGCCTTTAAAAACTGCTCAGGTGGAAAGAATGCACAGAAGGCTACAAAGTGAAATAACGGGGGAGCAACGCCATAAATCAGGGGAGTTCTATATTTATTTCTGCATGTTAAATCTGCCTTCCCTCCAGGGAGCTGGGGGAATAATAAATACAGGCCAGGCCATTGGTTGTGAAAGAAACAGGACAGAGCAAAGGGGGAAAGGGAGGGCAGCCTTCCCATGACCAGCGTTGAATTTGAGCCTCGGATGGCTGGCTCCTGATGCATTGGTCTAAATCTAATTTGAAGACAAAGAACAAAGGGGAGTAAGGGCGTCAAATGTGTCCATCTACAGCCCGCATCTGGACAGCAGCTGGAGCGGGAAAACATGGGCCATCAAGTCAATTCTGACTTATGGTAATCCTCTTCAGGGGGTCCCATGTGGTTTCCCATCTTCCCTTCTTCTGGGGGAATTCTGGGGCTGTGCAGCTGGCCCAAGGCTACCCAGGCTGGCTCTACTCACAGGAGGCACACAGTGGGGAATTGAACTCCCAACCTCTGGCTCCACACCTAAACCATTGAACTATGAAGCCAGCTCAGGAAAACATAGAGGTCCCCACGTACCATGAATTGCCAAGTAGAACACAAAGAAATCCATAAGCACCAGCAGAACTTCAACAAAAAAGAGGAAAGTGTGAAGCTCAACAAAACTTGGCTCCCAGCTCTCAAAAATACAGCATGCAAAAGGTCAACGAACTCCACCCAGCCACAAGGACAGGGGATCACTACACACCAAAGACCAGCTAATGACACCCATCAACCACAGTGACAGATAATCTCTTCTCCTTAGCACAACAATACTCCCACAACAAGACACACTAATCACCCATCTACAGAAAAAGACAAAAGCCTATCTCACAGCCATAAATACTGCCCTCCCAAGCCAACTACACCAGAGCACAGAGTGCTGTCCTCTGAAGCTGCCGGCCACAGAAACTGGTGAAACATCAGGAAGAACAACCTTCAGAACACGGCCAAAGAGCCCAAAAAACCCACAACAACCAGAACACAAAGAGAGAGAGAGAGATGTTTCTTCTTTATGCGGCTTCCCTATTCAAGTAGCTTGAATGGTATAAACACCTTCGGTGGTTGAGAGCCTAGAGCGCTGCTGCCCGCCAGAGCGGGCTATATTGGGCTAGAAAGGTTAGGGGCCACTGGAAGACAGCAAGCAGCCTTGGCTCCGTGAAAGCTGACACCAAGGGCTTATGAGATGGTGGCTTTGCTGTTGTCTTCATGTACCGGGCAAACACGGCTACCTCGCCCTTGAAATGTTGTGGGTCACAACTCCCAGCCTCCTGCACAGCCGGCTCCCAAGGTGGCTTAGGGGAATTCTGGGAGCTTCACAATTAGGCCAGTCCTACCATTCTCCAAACCCAAGCTGTCACTTCAGGGGGGTGGCACAGGTTCCAGACCCACCACCCAAAGATGTCCTGGACTCGCTGCCTCCACTCAATGCCACTTGGTTCACCGCTTGCGTATCCTTCTAT